>NC_083410.1:88440030-88740030 GCF_020745735.1 Hemiscyllium ocellatum
CTTTTTCTTTTCATTCATATTTCTGTTAGTATAGAAATGTATTTGCGCTATGTAATTCAATTCTGGCTCCTCTTTTTTGGAGCATAACTAGACTATCATGACTAGTTTTGGATAATATCTGTTATTTCCCTATACCAAGTTGGTGCTATTTTAAGTATTTAATGTATAGTTCTTTTTTATTTTTAATTTGTTGAAATCCTGATCTTTCCAGAATTTGTACTGAGCTGTGACCTTACTTGGATTACTATTGCACAATAGGAATAGTTGACATGATTCCAACTGTCTTCCTTCATTTATGAGCTTCTCACAACTCCATTGCATGCATTTTAAGTACTTCAGAATTTGACTTTTTGTAACATTTCACTTTAATTCTTTCCAACCTGAAGATTTTCAATTACTTTTGGATTTGAATAATTAGTATGAAAAAATGCTATTTGTTCTGATGCACTTTGCACATTTCTTTTTGTTATTTTTACAGCTTTGTCCCCCTTTGTCATTCTTTGCATCTATCATATTAATCAGGATCTGTGATTTTGTTTTGTTGGGTTTAGGTTGACTCTTGCCTCTTTAATGATTCATGGTTGACAATTTTGTCAAGTAAACTCCTTAAGAGAATAATTTCATTTGAATCAAATTAGTTCTTTCTTTAACACCCTCCACTGATTTCTACCGTTTTATCGTTATCACATTTACAGTTCACTGCATCCAGTTTCTCTATCATTGCATTGAATTCAGTTTTCCTTAAGTGTAGCATTTTACTGGCTGTTGAGTATTTTATCCTTTAAAACTTGAGCTTGTTGTTGTAATCACTATTCAATGAATGTTTGTGCACTGTGAGGCTTTTTATGAAGTCTTTATGGCATACCCTTTTGTTCATTCTAGGCCATGTTGTACAGGTTACTATTGTGAATGCGCTCAAGAAATTCATTAGTTTTCTGACATATGCTAATCTGTTTATCGCTAACTACTAAGAAAATTGAAATCCCTATTAAAATTGTGCTACCATTGCTGCAGATATTTTCTAAACTAACTATTCAGAAACATTATTGCACATCTCTGGGACAGGTGAGATTGGAGTTCAGGTCTCCTGGTTTTAGAGTTAGGGACAGTACCACTGCCACAAGAGCAAACTTGTTTAATGTAAGCAAGTTACTATGTAACAGTTGGCACAAAAGCCCAAACACAACCACTGATACAGTCTTAAATATTTCTGTGTTCAATCGTTTCTTTTACAGAAGATAGTTGAAGCTTTTTATTGAAGCTGTTTAGTCTTGCACTCATCATGGCAACTGGCAGGAAATAAAGTGATGTTTATACTGTACAAGGGAAGAGTTCTGATTGGTTGACAAGTAGACGCTGATTCAAAGAGAGGTTGCCATGGAGAATGTATCAGTTAATGATTGCGAAGCAATTTGGCAATTAACTGTCATCATTATTCATTCATCATGTTTCTTGTGAATTGTTATGATGAGTGCATTGTAAAAAGCTTTCACAAATGTATTTCTTTTCAACAACAGTGAAAAGCTTTACTACCAAGTGAGTATTTGCATACTTTTGTATTCATTGATTCTACCCATCAAATCTTTCCTTCCTGCTTGGCTCTCATGTCCTTTGTTATCTTTCTTAACGGTAAACGTTACTCAACCTCTTTTATAAATTTACCATCCTGACAGTCTTTCAGCCATGAACCTGTAATGGCTGCCATATTAGAATTTGCACCTGAAATTCAATTTGTTCCTTATGCAAAGAGCACTTTTAAGACAAACACTAACCTGTCCTTTTGCTCTAATGTTTTACTGACATTTTTCTTACTTCTCATTTCTTGATTAATTATTTAATATTTTTTGATTTCATTTTATCCGTGGCACCTAAAGCACAATTTCTGGCTGTTACTCCAAACTTTTCCTTTTTGGTTACATCTTGAATTATCACTTATGCTAACTTTACTCCATGAACACTTCACCCATTTACAAGTCTAGAGCGTCCACCACAACCTTTATTTATCCTTGTCATCAGGACAGTGTAGTTCGAGTTGAACTCATTCCAACTGTTCAGTTGAGTCCTGTCCCAGTGCTGGTAACCGTATCTGACTAAATGGAGCACCTTTCTCCTATTTCACACTTTTGACCATGTGTTCATGCCCCTTATCTGTTTACCTGTAGACCAATTTGGAGATGATTTCACTAATAATCCAGTGATCATAATTTTTGAGGTCTTGTCTTTAAATTTAGTTCTTGGTTTTGCTTTATTCCTTCATATAAGCTGGCCAGCACTGGCTAAGTCAGTACTTCTAGCCCACTCCTAATTGCCATGGAGAAGTTGGTAGACATTAAATTGCTGCAGTCCTACAGGTTAAGGGCACCAACAGTGTTGCTTTGTTACAGTTGAAACTGACAAGGAAGTAAGGAGCAGCCAACTCATCAAGCCCCCCGCCCCCTTCTGCAGGTTGACTTAAGGCTGATGGATGTCATGCTTCCACCTTTCCCAAACCCAGAATGCCATGTAATCTCTGAGATTAAGCAAAGGTCTGGAGTAAGTTCTCAGGCCAGTGTGCAGCAAAGTACTTTAGGAAGGTCCTCTCTCTCAGCTTTTAGGCTATCCAAACCATATTTAGGATTGAGTATTTGTTATCTATGCCAACATCTACCTCATTGTAGATTAAACAAAACAAACCTAATGTTCCAGTCAAAATAAAATATTTGGATTAACAGGATATTGAGATCAGGGAAGGAAAGAGAAGGAAACAATGTAAGAGGTTTACCCTATAAAGTGCTAAAGTAGATGGGTTTAATAACTTTGTGACAAATCACGTTGCCAGAATTGATGACATTTTCCACATCTAATCAATCATAACTAATCTGCGCTATAACCCTGTGACAAAGATACAGTGACAACTTGTATGTTCATTAAGTGGAACTTCTTTTAAGCTGTAGTTCACATGAGAAGTATTCAGTCTTTCCAGTAGAGTGCAGTATGGCACATTTTATGTTGTCTGTTGTCCTTGTAACAAGAACAAATTGCTGTGTGATGTCCTATTCTTTTCATGTCTAGGGACAATTCATAAAGTGAGTTTTTGTTTAAAAACAAATATTGCTGTTAAGCATACAAAATCAGTAATTTCACTAATTTCCTGCCAATTACTTCAGCTGCAATAAGGAAATGAGCTTTTAGTTTCTCATAGCTGGCATGTCCCAAATATAAAATGACATCCTAAACTGGAGCAAGCACAAAGTGCTGCAGTTCGCTGTGCTCTGACAAGACTGACAATCAGCTTCACCACAAGAATAATCAGACATTAATTGGGTTGATGTGTTCCCATTTTATTCTTATAATTTATAGGAACCATTGTGTGTTATAATGATTCCATTATACTTTGATATCTGAAATGTGTCAGTACTTTGAAACACATGCACATTTCAGTTCATAAATGAACTTACAGCACAGAGACTAGCCAATCTCCATGTACCATTAACTTACTTTTTAAAAACAACTTTGCATCTGCTTCAAAGTATTTCCAGGTCAAGTACAGAACAAAGCCGTGTGGAGAATAATTTTAATTCTTCTCTAATGATGTCTTAACATTGACTTGAGAACTTAAGTTTTTTTTGGTGATTAACACCAACAGTTCATTCTTCTGAGAACATTCCGAAGAAGGGTCACTGAACTTGAAACTTTAACGCTGCTTTGTTTCCACAGATGCTGCAAGACCTGTTGAGTTTTTCTAGCAATTTCTGTTTTTGTTTCTGATTTTCAGCATCTACAATTCATTAGGTATTTTGTTTGGGTGATAGGATCACCAGTTAAGCATGGACAAGTGCAAAGTGAAAAGAAATATAAACTGAATGAAGAGGTAATGATTTGTCACTCAAACTTTGTGTCCTTGCCAGATACCACATCTCTGGATTAAGAAAAGGAGGACATGATATATTCTTTGACAATCTTCCTGGGTTTCCTGACAATATCCGACCAAGTAGTTCAGGAGGCTATTGGATTGGCATGGCAGTACTACGTCCAAATCCTGGCTTTTCTATGATGGATTTCCTTGCTCCAAGGCCTTGGCTTAAGAATTTAATTTTCAAGGTAGGAAATACTTCATTGTTGGCTTGCAATATAGAAAGGTTACAATGGATCAAACCACTACACAAGATAGGTACAGGACATTCTGTAGTTTAGCTGTGTTTGTGAAATTTGTGCAGTGCTATGGAACCTTTCAACTGAGCAGGTTTTCAACTTGTATTCCTGGAAGGAAGCAAAGACAACACCCATAAGTATCTTACATGCCAGAACATTTCTGTGGCAAGTTTGTCGACTCTAGTAATAGTCAATTTGAATGACTCCCTTCCATATTTCAAATGCATTATGAATGTAACTTAATTTAAGTATTATAGCCACAGCATCATTTTGATGAGTCTGAGCTGCACTCCTTCCAAAGCTGATATATCCATTCTAAAATGCATTGCCCAGAAATGAAAGCTGAATAGGATCATATCCAGGCTTTGTATAAATGCAACTTAGCACCAATCCTTTTGTATGTTACACCCATTAAGATAAAAGCCAATGTGAGTTAGCTTCATCATTATTTTTCCCCAGTTTGTCAGCTTTTAATGGCTTCTGTATTTAGGCTCATAAATCTTTGTACTGCCATAATTGACAGCTTCTTGCCATTTCAGAAGTAATCTATCTACCTTATTTCCAAAGTGGACGACAAAACAATTTCCTAATTATACTCCATCTACTACTGTTTTGTTCACTGACTTACTATATCAGTATCTTTTGCAACTTGCTGCACTGTCCAGTAAGTATTTCTGGACAAGTATTAGGAAAGGAAGCTGGCCAACTCCAAACATAATCCTTTGGGTGAAGGGAGGCGAGGTTGTTTCTGAAATGGGTGGTGCTGTGATTTAGCAGTGTTATGACTGAGATGAGCTGTAAGGGGCAGTACACTTACATCATAAATCATTCTGTGAATAAATATACATTCTGATATAGTGCAAAGTTATTTAAAAAAAACACACTTGTAGTTATATAATACCTCAATGTTCCAAAGAGATTTTAAGTTAGGAATTTTTTTTGCCGTGTAATAATATAGGAAGCATGACATCTAATTTGAATAAAGGTTCCACAAATTATAAGCTGGTAATGATCAGGTAATTTATTTCAGTGACATTGTTTGGGGGCTACATATTGACCAATACCTCCCTGTTCTTTGAATTATATTACATCTGCCAGAGGTGGGAGTCTCAGTTTAATGTTTTACCTGAAAAGTAGTACCTTATCAATACAGCAGTGAGAATTTCAGCCTGAATTACAGACTCGAGCCTGTGAAGATGACCAATCGAAATCCTCCTTGCTCTGAGATGAGAATGTATCACTGATCCACTGTTGATTAGACCATAAGAAATAGGAACAGGAATAAACCATTTGCCTCCTCAAGCCTGCTCCACCATTCAGTAGGATTATGGCTGATCTGACTCCTACCATTTCCCTGTAACAATTATTCCCCCACTGATAAGGTATCTATCCACCTCAAACTTAGATATACACAAGGTCTCTGCCCCCAAAGCCAGCCAAAGCTGGCTGTGGCAAGGAGTTTAAAAAAACCCAACCATCTGAGATGAGAAGTTCTTCTCTCCCAACCTTAAATTGGTGCTGCTTTGTTCAGATTCACTGTCCTTTGGCCCTAGACTCTCCCATGAGGGGGAATATCCTCTCTGGCATTTATCCTGTAAAGCCTCTTTAGAATTCTATATGTCTTAATGAGATTGCCTCTCATTCTTCTAAACTCCAGAGAGAAGCGTCCCAATCTGTTTAGCCTTCACTCATAAAATACTCATTCCATACTGGGGATCGTCCTAGTGGACCTTCTCTGAACTGCTTTCCATGAAATGATAAAGAAATTGAACAAGAGTAGTTTGTTCAGTCCTCAAGGCTGCTTGACCATTCAGTGAGATCACAGCTGATCCAACATTTCACGCATCCATTTTTTGGACTGGGGGGATGCTGTTCAGAGGGTTAGTGTAGACTCAATAAACGGAATGACCTGCTTCCACACCACAGGGATTCGATCAATATCTCTCTGCAAACTGTTTGTGTCCCTCTCTCAACCTTTCCATCCATTTTTGCATCAGCAATATGTTTGCCTTCTTCCTTGATGCAGTTACACAGCTTGAACCAGTTTCAGCTTCAATTCATGTTGTTCTGAGAGACCGTTATGGACCAGGCCAGACCTCAAGGTATTTTAAAAGGTAGCCTAGACCCCAACTACTTCTTATTTTAAAGGCAGATGTGAAGTGGATATTCCAGGAGTGATGCAGGAGTGAGTCAAACCACTCAGTTTTAAGCAAACAGAATTTATTTAAACACTACAGTTGAAACACGAACAAAAGAGAGCAGAATGTAGAATAACAACTATTTGAAAACCCAACTGACCTGTTATGGCAATTTAGCTAAGGAACTGTACCAATTCCCATAACATCCCATAAACACACGCTTTGGCAAAAGGTAAATTCAAATTCAGGTTCTTACAGGCAGGAGAAAACAATTTCCAAAGAGACTTTGGAGAGAAAGCCAGTCAGGAACTATCTGCTGAAGCTTGGAACTTTTCTCTGCATTGCAGCAGCTCCTCATTGTTACAATTAACAGAAACCAGAAAAAAACCTGGACGAGAAGAACTGACCACTCCTCTGCCATTGTTAAACTCGGCTCTTGCCCAGGCATTTCAGCATCTCTACCTTTACAACCTCTCTTGGAAAAAAAAAGGACAAAATAACCTTTTAAAGCCTCATCGCCCTTAAGAAATGAACCATAAATGTACAAAGATGGCTTCATTTTAAATCCCTTAGACTTACCCTGTTAGTACACTACAATACTTGTACATTATATTAACTACAACCATGCAAACATGCACTTCTATGTTCTATTTCAGTCTGTTAACTCCTGCCACCAAACGCCTTTGTTTATTCATCCAGGTCTCGACAATGCACGGCAATTACGTTTTCTCGTCCTGTTACGTGCACATTTTCCAAATTTAATGGCTGCAATAACAAGCTCCATCTAAACAGTATGGCATTTTTGTCCTTAAATTTCTCAAAACCCTTAATGGGTTATGGCACCGTATTGGCAACATAAATGTTGAAATGTTGTAACACCAACACCAAGCTCAAAGACGTCTCAATTGTCGAATATTTCTGTTGGTTCAGTTCAGTTTCCTGAAGAAATATCCAATAGGTCTTTCTATCTTCTGGTCATCTTGTTAAAGTACAGCACCAACACCCACATCACTTGCATCAAAACCACCTTGAATGGCTTTGCGTACTTAGGTATGGCTAATACTGGGGCAGTGGTTAACACAGCTTTCAGCCTGTCAAATGCCTTCCAACAATCTGCCATCCACTGAAACTTCCTGCTTTTCTTAAGTAATTCAGTAAGTGGAGCAGCCACGCTGCTATAATTTGGTATGAATTTCCAATAAAACCCACTCAATCCCAAGAAATGTAGTAATGTCGTCTAATCAATGGTATGGGGACCCCCCCCACCCGTTTATTTTCACATTCTGTGGCGCCATCTGTCCATGTCTGGAATGTGATGCAGGCTTTGGTGAATTCATTCTTAACCAGGTTTATCACCAAGCCTGCCTCCTGAAGTTGATTGAATAATTTCCATAAATGTTGCAAATGTTCCTTCAATGTGTAACTAAAAATCACCCCATTATCTATGTATGCCACAAAATTGAGTAATCCAGAAATGACTTTATTGGTTAGTCTTTGAAATGTCGTTGACACATTTTTTCATATCAAATGGCATGACTTTAAATTGATACAATCCATTTGGTGTTCCAAAAGCTGAAGTTGTCTTCGCTCTTTCGGATAAAGGTACCTGCCAATATCCTCTAAGTAAGTCCAATTTAAAAATATGTGTTGCTTGCCCCACCTTTTCAATGCAGTCTTCCAAATGTGGAATCAGACTTTGTAACTGCATTGACTTTGCAATAGTCTACACATAACCATCTGGTTTTGGCACTGTTACTGTGGGTGAGCTCCAATCACTACAACTCACTTTGATTATGTCATCTTAGAGCATATGTTTAATCTCTTTTTGAACCAGTGCCAATTTTAGGGGATTAAGTTTATAAGGATGTTGCTTAATTGGAACAGCGTTTCTTTTTTGACATCATGCATAATTAGATTAGTATTTCCCAGCTTATTTCCACATGCAACCGCAATAACTCTTTCAGATCATTTTGAGTTTCCTCTGGAAGGTAACTCAATTTATCCCAATTTCTGACAACTTGCTCATTGTCCATTTTAGTTTGAGGAATGTTCAATTCAGAATCCTCTGAACTTTGTTCTTCACACTCACCAATTTCTCCTTAATCAATTTTAGTGGTCCTCTCACTTCATGCCCAAATTCTAATGCAAATGGACTGAATTTGTTTGATTCATTTGGTGCGTCTTTAATGGTATAAACAAAGTATAAACAGAATTATTTTACTCCCAATCACCTGGATAGTCTTGGCTAAAGCCCTGAACAAGGTCTTTAACATCTGCCACCTTTCTAGTGCTCCCTGCGATTCTGGAAGGTACACAATGGATTTGAATCATTTTATTCCTAAGCAGTCCATAACTTCCTTGAATAATTTTGATGTAAAATTTGACCCTTGATCTGATTGTATCTCTGTGGTTAGTCCATATCTAGTGTTAAATTTGAGTATCTCTTTTAAAATCCTTGTGCTGTAATATTGTGTAACAGAATGGCCCCTGGAAATCCAGTGGACACATCTGTTATTGTCAAAACATACTGATTCCTACTTTTTGTTTTAGGTAGGGGTCTTATGCAATCAATTAAGACTCTTGTAAAAGGTTCCTCAAATGTAGGAATGGGTATGAAAGGTGTGTTTTATTACAGCTTGGTCATTTTCCATTTACTCGGAGAAAGTGAGGATTGTAGACGCTTGGAGATCAGAGTCTAAGAGTGTGGTGCTGCAAATGAGCAGGTCATGCAGCTTCCGAGGAGCAGAAGAGTCGCCATTTTGGGTATAAGTTCTTCATCAGGAAAGAGGCTAATGGGCCATGGGGACAGAGATAAATGGGGGGGGGGGGCGAAGGGAAGGTAGCTGAGAATATGATGGGTAGATGAAGGTGGGTAAAAGTGATAGGTGGGAAGGAAGATGGACATGTAGGGCCGTTCGAGGGTGGTGTTGAGTTGGAAGGATAGGACTGTGGTAAGGTGGGGGGAGAGGAAATGGAAACCTGATGAAATCCACATTGGTCCCATGTCCTTGGAGAGTCCCCAGGTGGAAGATGAGGTGTTCTTCCTCCAGGCATTGGTTGGTGAGGATTAGACAATAGAGGAGGCCTAGGATCTGCATGTCCTTGGGGGAGTGGGAGGAGGAGCTGAAGTGTTCGGCCACAGGGTGGATGGGGTTGGTTAGTGTGGGTGTCCTGGAGATGTTCTCTGAAACAATCTGCAAGCTGGCGTCCTGTCTCCCCATGTAGACGAGACCACATTGGGTGTAACGAATGCAGTAGATGATGTATGTGGAAGTATAGGTAAATTTCTGTGGATATGGAAGGATCCTTTGGGGTCTTGGATTGAGATGAGCGGGCAAACGTGGATGCAGGCCTTACAATGGCAGGGGAAGGTGCCAGGAGGGGACGGTAGGTTAGTGGGGGACATGGACCTGACAAGAATGGTCTCTCTGAAATGCAGATAGGGGCAAGGAGGGAAATATATCTCTGGAGTGGGGTCTGTTTGTAGGTAATGGAAACGCCAGAGGATGATGCGGTGTATCTGGAGGTTGGTGGGGTGGAAGGTGAGGACCCAGGTGAGGTGTGGGACGTGGAGGAGATGTGCTGGAGGGCATCATTCACCATGTGGGAGGGGAAATTGCGGTCTTTGAAGGAGGAGGCCATCTGGAATGTTCTGTGGTGGAATAGGTCTTCCTGGGTACAGATGTGGAGGAATTGGGAATAAGGGATAGTGTTTTTACAGGAGGCAGGGTGGAGGAGGTGTAGTCCAGGTAGCTGTGAGAGTCCGTGGGTTTGTAGTAGATATCAGTGTCGAGTCGGTTGCCGGAAATGGAAGTGGAGATGGAGAGGTCCAGGAAGGGGGGAAGAGGTGCCTGAGATGGTCCAGATGAACTTAAGATCGGGGTGGAAAGTGTTTGTGAAGTTGATGAACTGTTCAATCTCCTCGTGGGAGTCATTGATGTAGCGAAGGAAATGTAAGGGAATGGTGCCGGTGTAGCTACAGAACATGGACTGCCCGACGAAGAGGCAGGCATAGCTGCGGCCCATACAGGTGTCCATGGTTATCCCTTTAGTCTGGAGGATTGGAAGGAGAAGTTGTTGAGGGTGAGGACCAGTTCAGCCAGTCGAATGAGTGTGTTGGTGGAAGGCTACTGATTGGGTCGGTGTGAGAGGAAGAAATAGAGGGCTTGGAGGCTTTCGTCATGGCATGTGGATGTGTACAGGGACTAGATGTCCAAGGTGAAGATAAGGCATTGGGGACTGGCAAATCGAAAGTCAAGGAGAAGGTGGAGGCATGGGTGGTGTCCCGAACATAGGTGGGGAGTTTCTGGACTGAGGGGGACAGGACGCTGTCAAAAGTATGCAGTGATAAGTTTGGTGGGGCAGGAGTAGACTGTCGACTAGGGAAGTCAGGTTTGTGGATTTTGGGTAGTTGGTAGAACTAGGTGGTGCAGGGTTCCCAGACTAAGGTTGGAGGCTGTGAATGGGAGATCCCCAGAGGTGATGAGGTTGTGGATAGTCTGAGAGATGATGGTTTGGTGATTGGGGGCGGTGGGGGGGGGAACAGTGAGATCGTGGTTGAGAGGGCATGAGGAGGATGTATCTGAGTTGGTGCCTGGCTTCAGTAGTATAGAGGACAACGTGCCAAACTACCACTGTGCCCTCCCTATCTGCAGGTTTGATGGTGAGGTTGGAGTTGGAGCGGAGGGCTGCGCGTTGTGAGAGTGAGAGGTTGGAGTGTGTGAGGGTGGAGGACAGGTTCAGGCGGTTTATGTCCCAGTGGCAGTTGGAGATGAAAAGATCAAGGGCAGATAACAGACCTGTCCAGGTGGATGGGGTGTGCTGTTTGTGGGAGAAGGGGTCCTCCGAGGGTGGGTGGGAGTCCTGGTGGGAAAAGTAAACCCGGAGGCAGTGGAAGAAATGTTCAATGTTGCAAAATGTGTCGAATTCATTGATCCGGGAGCATAGGGGGTTTTCCAGTGACCTGATGCATTTAACATGTTTGGCAAAATTCAACTGCATCCTTGTGCAGTCCAGGCTAGTAAAAATGTTCTTATATTTTAGCTTGCATTTTTATTTCTCCTAAATGACCTCCTACTGGTAGTTCAAGCGCTATCCACAACATCACCTTTCTGTAACCCTCTGGGATTATGACTTGATGAACTTCTGCCTGTTTTTCATCTGCCTGAATATATCATGGTCTCCATTTCCTCATAATTTTTAAGATAGCAGCACTCAGATTCTTCAAGTTCTTCTTCCGTGTACGCTTTTTGATACAATTGCTTCAGTTTGTTGTCTTTCTGTTATAGCTCAGTTAATTTCTCTGAACTAAAGCTATTCACTTTGTCCTCCTCCAGCAGCTGTTTTGTCTCAGCCATTTAATCAAATGTGGTCTCCGATAATTCTACTTCAACTTCCTTCTCTATTCTTTGGTTTCTCAATTATCCAAATACCAATTATCCGAAAATCGGATTGTCCGAAGGAGATCTCGAGGTTGCGATGGAAACATTACATCAAAGACGTGTTTCCAACAGTGATCGCGACTTTTGTTTACAGTGATTAAATGGGCACCGTCTCCAAATGACTGACTGACCTCCCGCCCTCTCTCTCACCTCACACTTTCCCTGAAGTTCTACACAGAAGTGTTACTTAAACACCCCCTTCCCCAGATAATCTCTCCAACATTGTTCTGTACAGGGCAAAGATGGAATCTGTCTAAAAGGTGCAGTAAATAGTTGTGTGTGGGGCTGTGGCTGCATGTGTATGTGCTATTTGGAGAGTTACCCCATAAAGGTAACTGCAGCAGTCTTGTTGGTGTCCAGTCCAGCTGCCCCGGGAGAGGGGGCGGGAGGCAGTGTTGGACGGGGTTTGGGCGGTATTGCACAGTATGGGGTAGTGTTGGGGGGTGGGGGCGGGGAGAGGTGTTGCCCGGGGTTGGGGCGGGGTCTCGCATGCTGTGTGCTGCTGCTAGTCTCCTGAACAGGAGCAGACTTTAAAATCTCCGAGCCCCAGAGGAAAGGCATTTAATCGATTAACTGAATAATCGATTATCCGAACAAAATAGTGCCCGCCCATCACGTTTGGATGATTGAGGTTCCCCCGTATCGTCTCTCTGAGTGTCATTTGTTTGATCTATTTTTAATGCCTTTATGCACCTATCAAAATTGCTTTGATCCTTTTAAATTCAATGTATGTTTCATCAGAGTCTGTCCTTAGGTTCCTGAAACATTGCCTGTAGGCTTCTGGCACAAGCTCATATGCACTTAAGATGGCTTTCTTCACCACCTCTTATGCCCCAGATAGCTCCTCTGATAGTGATGTTCTATCTACCAGCTTTGTTTGGATCAACAATATCCACATGGTCACTGATCAAATCAAATAAAAACAAAAATTGGGACTATATTTGTTTTTTTTTTGTTCTGTCCCATGTTAATGTATTCACAGGTCACTCTTGCAGATCAAAAGGAGTGACTGTTATCTTCCACTTTTTCTCTTGTAAATGCTTAACAGTCCTTACTGTGTTTGTGATTTGTACCCCTTTTAGCTGTTCAGTCAGGAGATGACCATGAAGTTTGTACCCAAGTATGGCCTGGTATTGGAGCTAAATGAGGATGGATCCATCAACAGGAGCTTCCATGATCCCCATGGAGTGGTGGTGCCTGCAGTTAGTGAGGCAGATGAGCATGATGGTTACCTGTACCTTGGTTCCTATTATTCCCCCTTCCTCTGCCGGCTAGATCTCAACAAGGTTTAACATGCTTGGTCTGAAGTGAAAGGATTTTTGCCGTAGGTCCATCTACAAAAGCTAATTTAAAACATCCCGCCAACCGATACTTCAAGAAAATACATTTCAAAAGGTTGCCATGCTTTGAAGATCATAATGATGAATGTTCAAGATTTAATTTTGTTTTGTTTGACCTTTAAATAACAACAACTTTCCTCAATGATTTGTGAAACTAGACAATGAGGGATAATTTCTGATTATGTTCATTATGAACCAGTTCATTGTCTGAAGTTGGGTTAATAAAAGTTTGTGAAATTAATATATTGCACTAAACCTATAACTATCTACTTTTGGAAGTACAGCAATCATATTAACCAATTTTGTGAATTTATGTAATGTGATGCAACAAACATTATGGATTTTGGAATTTACTGAAAGTTTAATTGCTGATTCTGACTGTGATGTTTGTGGTTCTTTTTAATATTGTGACAGATTTAGGCTCAGTTCAATTGAGCTTTGGGTTTAGATTGATTTGGGAGGACACACCTGAATCATGATTTAGAGATTTTAATTGGAGAACCACACCAGGATATTATTGTCTGGGTCAAAAAGTAAACAAAATTATCAATTTACATATCAATTAGTGACTACAACATTAATAGGCAGATATTGGTAGATAGCTCGTCCTATCTGTTAACCTTTCAGTATTTTCTCTATCTAACAATGTTGTTCCAGAAATTAAAGATTTGGGCGAGACATTTCCTCTTCATTTTCCATCCAGTCCCACATGGATGTAAACATACTGAACAGACTGTCATAAAGAGAGAACA
The DNA here is from genome assembly GCF_020745735.1 of Hemiscyllium ocellatum. Classification (NCBI taxonomy): domain Eukaryota; kingdom Metazoa; phylum Chordata; class Chondrichthyes; order Orectolobiformes; family Hemiscylliidae; genus Hemiscyllium; species Hemiscyllium ocellatum. The sequence continues at coordinate 88,453,833 of NC_083410.1, forward strand.
TTCACAGTCAATTTTCTTTGAACAATTGAGATGCTATCATACTAAATTACTTACAGTTTTGAAGGAGATTAAATGCTTCTTAAATGGAAATCAGAGTGTCATGTTTATGAGAGAATTTACATCATGCTACATTTTGATGGATTGAATGGGCCTTATCAAAAGTTGCCACTGCACTGTTGTTTTGATTGTAGCATTCAAGGCTACCTCATTTATAAAGATGTACAGGTACGAAACAGAAGCTGTCATATTCAGGTTCCTACATGCTGGCTCCTGAAATGTTTAGCTTTGCAAGTGGTTATACCTATTGCTAGTGTGATCAGTGATGGGTCAGACTGGCCCTTTCTCATTCAAACACAATGGCTTATTTCCAGTTACTGCTTGTCTTTTAAAATTATTTTGAAAAAATTTTCACTTCCAAACCTCTTCCTCAGGCAGTACTACTAGTCTTGTGAATAGAAGAATGAATGAAAACAGTTGATAACGTTTTTCAATTGGATGACCAGGTGTTTAAAAAGTCATGAATAGTGTGCTTCTGCATTATAAATTGAACCTGAATGTGATTTTTTTGATCTAGCAGAGTATCTGTACTGAGGATGGTTAAACTTGTCACAGCTTAAAGTTTAGTTATAGTAATTGTATAAATTATAACCTGAAACTAAGAGGAAAGATCACTAAACACATTCCTAGATGATTTCAACTGAGTTCTCTATCCTGTCTTTACAAGACTTTTGATGGGACATTGCAGGATTGTACTTCTAGTCATTAAGACTAGGCATTTAAATTTATAAGACTGCAGCATACCTTGTCTTGCATTGTTCATTAAAAAGATGATCATGCTAAAACTTATTTTTCCGTGTTTTTGTTTAGTGATGCAACACTAGTTTATGGAATGCCAAGGATGGGAACACCACTAATGTAAGGATTATAATCTCTTTTATGGCTGCATGAGGACATAATTTCAGTAAAGGAGCAGATGTCAGAATAGATCTAATTTACATTAAGTTTCCCTCCTTTTGCATCTGTCAAATTCTGGAGAAATGGATCGACCATTTTAATGCGCTTTCATCTCAATGTTCCTGTAGGGGTGGCAGACTTTCTCTCAAGCCCTTGCATCCCTGTATGAAGCATAGTATGTGAAGCATATTTCAACAAACATGTTGTGAATTAGAAAGTTATTGCACTAAGTCACATTTGAGAAACTTGAATACATAATCTAGTACATACTCTAGGATGATTATTGACAAAAGACTATAGTCAGAAAAGACTGGAAAAATCTTGTAGCACCCATTGAGATAAAGAAAAGTAAAATGCTTTAGGCCTATTATCAGAATACTCTAGTGAGGGAGTGGGAGAAGTGATGACAAAGTGATAATGTCAATGGACTAGAAATCCAGAACCTCCAGTTAATGTTCTGGGGATATGGTTTTGAATTCTGCCACGGCAGACAGTGAAGTTTGAATTCAATAGTGGATAATGACATTTGAAATCTGGAATTTTAGTGATCACACAACCATGCTCCTAAAAATGCATCTGGTTCACCTAATGCCTTTTAGGAAAGGAAATCGGCCATCCTTAACCACCACAACCTGTCTACCCCACTCCAACCTCTCACCCTCACAATGCGCAGCCCTTCAATCCCTCTGCTCCAATCCCAACCTCACCATCGAGCCAGCGGATAAAGGGGGCGCAGTGGTAGTCTGGGGCACTGACCTCTACACCGCTGAAGCCAAACGCCAACTCGAGGACACCTCTTCCTACTGCCCCCTCGACCATGACCCCACCCCCATCACCAAACCATCATCTCCCAGACATTACAGAACCTCATCACCACAGGAGATCTCCCACCCACAGCTTCCAACCTCATAGTCCGGGAACCCTGCACTGTCCAGTTCTACCTCCTTCCCAAGATCCGCAAGCCTGACCACCCTGGCGGACCCATTGTTTCAGCATGCTCCTGCCCCACTGAACTCATCTCTACCTACCTCGACACTGTCCTATCCCCCCTCGTCCAGGAACTCCCCACCACCCACGCCCTCCACCTCCTCCAAGACTTCCGTTTCCCTGGCCCCCAACGCCTCATCTTCACCATGGATATCCAATCCCTCTTCACCTCCATCCGCCATGACCAGGGCCTCCAAGCCCTCCGTTTTTTCCTCTCCAGACGTCCCCAACAGTACCCTTCCACCGACACACTCATTCGTTTGGCCGAACTGGTCCTCACCCTTAACAATTTCTCCTTCGAATCCTCCCACTTCCTCCAGACCAAAGGGGTAGCCATGGGCATGCGTATGGGCCCCAGCTATGCCGGTCTCTGTTGGCTACATAGAACAGTTGATCTTCCGTAATTACACCGGTACCACTCCCCACCTCTTCCTCCGCTACATTGATGACTGTGTAGGCGCCACCTCATGCTCCCATGAGGAGGTTGAGCAATTCATCAACTTCACCAACACATTCCACCCTGACCTTAAATTTACCTGGATCATCTCTGACACCTCCCTCCCCTTGCTGGACCACTCCATCTCCATTAATGACGACCGACTTAACACTGACATTTTTTACAAACCCACCGACTCCCACAGCTATCTGGATTACAACTCTTCCCACCCTACCTCTTGTAAAAATGCCATCCCATATTCCCAATTCCTCTACCACCGACGTATCTGCTCCCAGGAGGACCAGTTCCACCATAGAACACACCAGATGGCCTCCTTCTTTAGAGTCCGCAATTTCCCTTCCCACGTGGTTAAAGATGCCCTCCAACGCATCTTGTCCACATCCCACACCTCTGCCCTCAGACCCCACCCCTTCAACTGTAACAAGGACAGAACGCCCCTGGTGCTCACCTTCCACCCTACAAACCTTCACATAAACCAAATCATCTGCTGACATTTCCGCCACCTCCAAAAAGACCCCACCACCAGAGATATATTTCCCTCCCCACCCCTTTCTGTCTTATGCAAAGAACGTTCCCTCCGCGATTTAGTAATGGGAGGTCATGCCTGACAAACCTGTTGGAATTCTTTGAAGAGGTGACAAGTAGGTTAGACCAGGGGAAACCCAGTGTATGTGGTCTATCTAGACTTTCAAAAGGCATTTGATAAGGTGCCATACGGGAGGCTGCTGAGCAAGGTGAGGGCCCATGGTGTTCGAGGTGAGCTACTGGGATGGATTGAGGATTGGCTATCTGACAGAAGGCAGAGAGTTGGGATAAAAGGTTCTTTTTTGGAATGGCAGCTGGTGACGAGCGGTGTCCCACAGGGTTCAGTGTTGGGGCCACAGCTGTTCGCATTATATATTAATGATCTGGATGAAGGGACTGGGGGCATTCTAGCGAAGTTTGCAGATGATACGAAGTTAGGTGGACAGGCAGGTAGTACTGAGGAAGTGGGGAGGCTACAGAAAGATCTAGACAGTTTGGGAGAGTGGTCCAGGAAATGGCTGATGGAATTCAACGTGAGCAAATGCGAGGTCTTGCACTTTGGAAAAAAGAATAAAAGCATAGACTACTTTCTAAATGGTGAGAAAATTCGTAAAGCCAAAGTACAAAGGGATCTGGGAGTGCTAGTCGAGGATTCTCTAAAGGTAAACATGCAGGTTGAGTCCGTGATTAAGAAAGCAAATGCAATGTTGTCACTTATTCCAAGAGGGTTGGAATATAAAAGCAGCGATGTACTACTAAGACTTTATAAAGCTCTGGTTAGGCCCCATTTGGAGTACTGTGTTCAGTTTTGGTCCCCACACCTCAGGAAGGATATACTGGCACTGGAGCGTGTCCAGCGGAGATTCACACGGGTGATCCCTGGAATGGGAGGTCTAACATATGAGGAATGGCTGAGGATCCTGGGATTGTATTCATTGGAGTTTAGAAGATTAAGGGGAGACTTAATAGAGACGTACAAGATAATATATGGCTTGGAAAGGGTGAACGCTAGGAAATTGTTTCCAATAGGCGAGGAGACTAGGACCCGTGGACACAGCCTTAGAATTAGAGGGGGTAAATTCAGAACAGAAATGCGGAGACATTTCATCAGCCAGAGAGTGGTGGGCCTGTGGAATTCATTGCCACAGGGTGCAGTGGAGGCCGGGACGCTAAATGTCTTCAAGGCAGAGATTGATAGATTCTTGTTGTCTCGAGGAATTAAGGGTTACGGGGAGAATGCTGGTAAGTGGAGTTGAAAAGTCCATCAGCCATGATTGAATGGCGGAGTGGACTCGATGGGCCGAATGGCCTTACTTCCGCTCCTATGTCTTATGGTCTTATGACTACCTAGTCAGGTCCACACCCCCCTACAACCCACCCTCCCATCCTGGTACTTTCCCCTGCCACCGCAGGAACTGTAAAACCTGTGCCCACACCTTCTCCCTCACCTCTATCCAAGGCCATAAAGGAGCCTTCCACATCCACCAAAGTTTTACCTGCACATCCACCAATATCATTTATTGTATCCGTTGCTCCCGATGCGGTCTCCTCTACATTGGGGAGACTGGGCGCTTCCTAGCAGAGTGCTTTAGGGAACATCTCCGGGACACCCGCACCATTCAACCACACCGCCCCGTTGCCCAACATTTCAACTCCCCCTCCCTCTCTGCCGAGGACATGGAGGTCCTGGGCCTCCTTCACCGCCGTTCCCTGACCACCCGACGCCTGGAGGAAGAACGCCTCATCTTCCGCCTCGGAACACTTCAACCCCAGGGCATCAATGTGGACTTCAACAGTTTTCTCATTTCCCCTTCACCCATCTCATCCTAGTTCCTAACTTCCAGCTCAGCAGTGTCCCAATGACTTGTCCGGACTTGCCCTACCTGCCTGTGTCCTTTTCCACCTATCCACTCCACCCTCTCCTCCCTGACCTATCACCTTCATCCCCTCCCTTATTCACCCATTGTACTCTATGCTACTTTCTCCCCACTCCCACCCTCCTCTAACTTATCTCTCCACGCTTCAGGCTCACTGCCTTTATTCCTGATGAAGGGCTTTTGCCCAAAACGTCAATTTCGCTGCACTTTGGATGCTGCCTGAATAGCTGTGCTCTTCCAGCACCACTCATCCAGAATCGGCCATCCTTGCATGGCCTGGCCTACATGAGACTACAGACCCACAGCAATATATTTGATTCATAACTCCATTCTGAAATGGTTCAGCAAGCCATTCAGTTTAAGGGTAATTAGGGATGAGCAACAAATACTAGCCTTGCCAGCAACGCTGAAACTATAAAAACTAGGAACAGGAGTGGGCCATTCAACCTTTCTAGCCCGTTCTGCCATTCAATCCATTTATATTTGAACCTCTATCTTAATGCCATATTTCCACATTCTCCCTGTACCCCTTGAGTCTTTAACATCTCTTTCTTGAATATATTCGGAGACTTGCCCTCCACAGCATTCTGTAGTCCAGAATTCCACAGGTTTACTACCTTCTGAATGAATAAACCTTTCCTCATTTCAGTCATAAATGGTCTACCCTCTGTTTGGGACTGTGTCCCTGATTCTAGACCTCCAACCAATAAAAACATCCACTCTAGCAGCTGGTATGTCCAGTCCTGTCAGACTTTTATATGGTCCAATTAGATCCCTTTATCATTCTTCTAAACTCTTTGTGAATACAGGCCCAGTCGAGCCAATCTCCCATCATAGGACAGTCCTTCCATTCCCAGAATCAGTTTTCCAGTATCAGCAGTACTTTGCTGAGTGAAGGACTACTGCAGTGTCAGAAATGCTGTAATTTAGATGAGATGTTAATACCTGTCTACACCATCAGGTAGTTGACACATCTAGAATACCTGGAAGAAAACAATGGATTTCTCCCTGGTACCCTGGCTAATAGTTATCTCTTGTCCCACTTCACTTAAAAAAAAGTTCTATTTCTGCTTTATGACAGTAAGATATTTGAAAGTGCTTTGCAGCTTATGGTCACTGGTGGAGGAAATTCCTGTTAAGCTCTACCGTGCACAACAAGCAATTAAATAATTGTTTCTGGTCCACTGTCAATATGAATGACTCTTAATTGTTGCTTGTTTACACTTTTTTTGGGGGTAGCTAAAGTCAAAGAATAAATAGCCTTATTGTGAATTCCATACACAAGAGTTAGTTTTAAAGAAAATTGTTGTAAAAGTGGGATCAGTGGTGAAGTAATAGTTTTTTTAAAAAAAACAAGTTGTGAACCATAACTGTTGGCGCAGGAACATTTAAAAACTTATTCTGTAGATATGCGAATCACTTATGTTAGTCATTTCTAATTTCCTTTGAACTAAGTGGGTTGCAATGATATTTGAGGGTATTACTTCATTGCTATGGATCTGGAACTGCATGATCAGACCAGATAAGAAATTACCTGAATGTCATTGGTAAACCAGATGGTGCCACCATTTAGTTCTAAACTTATTAATGAGTTAAATTTCAGGTTTTTTTTCCCCCTTGCTGCTGTGGTGGGATTGAAGCAGATTAGTTCAGGCCTTGGGATTACAGTATGCTGCCACAAGCATTTGTGTTACATGCCTCCCTTTAATGCCTGTTGCAGGAAACAACAATGGAGAGAGGTCTAATTTGTAGATTAGGCCATTTTTATGGAGCATTTCCAAATCTCAGGAGCTATGACCTGGGATTGATTCCTTTTTAATCTGAGAGCTAATAAGTTCCATTAAATTCTGGTGCAACCTCATTTGCAGTAATTGTATGTGGTTTTATTGCTTTTGCATTTACCTCATGTAGCAGATTCTGGCTAGAGTAGGAGAACAAGAAAGATTCCTGGTTTAAGTAGATTGAGCTAATAGGGCAGACTTTATTCTTGGTCTTAAAATTAGAAAGGCATAAATTTAAGAGATGATCTGATTCCACTGGAATTACGAAGGGCACTGGGAACTTGCAAGACTACCAATAAATGAATATTTACATTGGCATTCTGACAAAATGGTTTTCATTACTCATCCCTAGTTGCTCTATGAAGATGGTGATACAACTGAGTGAGAGCAGATAAAAGTCATGTTGATGTGGGACTGCAGTCTTACATTGAGTGAGAAGGCTAAGGATTACATGCTTCCTTTCTGAAGGACATTAATGAAGCTGTTAGATTTATTTATGGTAATCCATTCTCTATTTGCTGATACCAGGTTTATTTGATACTAGAGAAATGTGACACTTAGTGAAATGAAAAGTGTAGGGACAGAATTGGAGCTCACTTTTATTTCTCAAGGGATGATAGATCTGTGGCACAGGGATCTTTCCGCAGCAGTTCTGTGTACATATAAATTAGGTGCAGAAATAAATGTGACCCCTCAAATCTGCTCTGATTAAATCATGGCTGCTTTGATTGTGACCTAAACTTCACTCGCCTACCTGAATATAACCCTTGCCTTCCACTTAAAAAAAAAATCAATAATCCTGCTTTTTGAGGAAGATCATTCCGGAAAAAAAAAAATCCTCAGGGGGAAAAAAAACTCATCTCCAACTTAAATAGGAGATCCCTTCCTTTTAAACTGTGTTCTCAATTTTAAACTTTTTCATAAGGGAAGCATCCTTCCAGTACACACACTGTCATGAGCCTCAGGATGATGTGTTTCACCTCATTCTTCCAAACTATAACAGATATAAGCAAACTGATGTCTGTAAACCTGGCTGCACAGCTTCATTCAGGGGGAAAAAAGACCTGGAGTGGGGTTAGGCCATTTGGGACATCAAACATGCTCCACTTTCCTGCCTACCCTTGATACTCTTTCAATCCCGAGAGATTCAAAAAATATGTATCTCTATCTTAAAGACATTCAGTGACTCTGCCTCCACTCTGGAGAAGAGAGTTCCACAATATTCCATGAGAAAGAAAACAAACTTCTCCAAAAAAAACCCCCAAAATAACTGCAGATGCTGGAAATCAGAAACGAAACCAAAAGAGAAATTGCTGGAAAAACCTCAGCAGGTCTGGCAGCATCTGTGGAGAGAAATCAGGTCCAGTGCACCTTCAGCAATTTTGGTTTTGATTTTGTTTCAAAAATTCTCATCTGTTTTAAATAGAAGATCCCCTTATAAGCTATGTTCCCTGGTCTGGTTTTCTCCCACGACGGACAATATCCTTTCAGCAGCCATCCTATTGATTTTCCTCAGGATCTCATTCTTCTAAACTGTAATGGATATAGGCCCAACCTTCCCTCGTAAGATAACCGGTTACATGGAAAAAAGGAGCTAACTAAACTTTTTTGTTGAGCTGCTTTGAATGCAATTTTATATAGTGTGTGTGTATGTATGTATGTGTATGTGTATATATATATATATATATATATATATATACACACACACACTGAATGTGGTTTCACCAATGCCCTGTACAGCTAACAAAATGCTCTTACTTTGATTTCACATTCCTCTTTATAAGTGACAGTATACCATTTACCTTTCTAATCTATGCTGTAACTGTACACTAACTTCTTGCAATTCATGTGCCAAGTCCCTCTGTACCTCAGTTTTGTGATCGTTGTCCTTTTTGATAAATGCTGCTGTTCTATTCTTCCTCAAAGTGGATAGTTTCATATTTTTTTCACATTGAACTCCATCTCCTAACTTTTTACTCTCTTAACTTACTTATATCTCTTTTCGGATTCTTCATGTCCTCTTCACAACTAAGGTTTATGTCATTAGCAATTTTAGCAGCTGTAGTTTCAATTCTTCATGAGAGTAATTGACAGATTTCTAGCTTTTGAGGTCCCAACACTGTTCCATGTGCTCCAGTTACATGTTGCCAGCTCAAAGAAAAGTCTCTTTACACTCTCACTCTGTTTCCTGTTACCTAACCTACCCTCTAACCGTACTAATAGTATCTCCTATACCATGGGTTCTCATATTGTGTAATAATATTTGATGTAAAGTATTGTCAACTGCCTTCCTGAATTTTACATACAACACAAGTACTTCCTGTAAACATTTTAATTAACTTATCAAACACAAATTTCCCCCTCCAGAATCACGCTAACTCTGCCCAATTGCAGTGAAATTTTCTAAACTGCCCAGGCATAGCCTCCTTAATAATAGCTTCCAGCATTTTCCCTGTGAAAGATGTCAAGTTGTAATGGTTTCCCACTTTTTGTTCCTTTCTTGAATAGTGGAAAATAGTATTTGATGGAACTTTCTTAGCATTTAGGGAATTTTGAAAAATTAAAAGCAATGTACCTATTACGTCAGTACCCATTTCTAGAAAACTCTTGAACGCTATCTATCAGGACCTCTGTACTTGACTTCCAGTTCTAATAATTTTCTTAGCCCAATCTTTGTCATTGTTTTAAGTCCACAAGATCTCAGAATTGTTACAGTGCAGAAGGAAGCCATTCAGCTCCTTATATCTGCGCCCGCAGTCTAAGAAGCAGTAGGAGCTAGTGCAGTTCTCCTACATTTTCCCCATACTCTAGCACCTTATTTCCATTCAGCTATTGAACCTGCCTCCACCATATTTCCAAGCAGTGCATTCCAGACCCAACCACTCTTGTGTAAAAATTTTTGTTTAAAATATTACATTTATTTCATTTACAAATCACTTTAAATCTGTGCCTTCTCATTCTCTCTCCCTAAGTATCTGGGTTTCTGATGATTTTGAGAAATTTTCATAGCCTCCTCCTCACGAGGGTCCCAACCTCTCCAATCTATCCTCATAACTGAAATTTCTCATACCTGAAAACATTTGTGCAAATGTCTCCAATGCAATGACATCGTTCCTATGTGACACGCAGAACTCTAGACAATATTGCAGCAGAGTCTAGTGAGTATCTTGTACCAGTGCAGTGTAAACTCCTTGCTCTTTTACTCCATGCCGCTGTTAACCCAATTCAGGATACTGTATGCTTTGTTGATTGAGCCCCACTCGTCCTGCCACCTTCAGTGATCTACACACATATGCACCCAGACTAATGCTCCTGCACACCCACCTCCTAAATATTAGATTAGATTACTTACAGTGTGGAAACAGGCCCTTCGGCTAACAAGTCCACACCGACCCATTCCCCTACATCTAATACTACAGGCAACCGAGTGTGGCCAATTCACCAAACCTGCACATTTTTGGATTGTAGGAGGAAACCCACACAATGGGCAAACTCCATACAGAGTTGCCTGAGGTGGGAATTGACCCCGGGTCTCTGGCGCTGTAAGGCAGCAGTTCGAGAAACCGTGCCACCCCAGGATATTGTATCCTGAAATGGAAAATCTTCAACCCTTTGGTTCCACAACGAACAAACAAGACTTTGGTTTCTTTGTCTAAATGCTATTCATGCATGCATGGGAGGTGTACCCATCAAAGATGGTGCACAACTGATTAGTTACAAAACAATGGTTTTATACTATATTTTACAGATAACAGTTTTCCAACAAAAGAAATTACACGTTCTTGTCTCTGTCCGACTGTTCATTCCAACTTATTTTGCTAGCACACGTGATTATATTATTATGTTCAAATTTATACATGATTATTTTATCCAATCAAATCCAAATGTTCATGAGTACATCATTCTAATAAAATCATTACATGTTCATGTCTATTGACTGTAAGTTTGCACTTTGATTATAAAATTTTTGTTGTCTTTTACCCCCCCCCTTTATTTTATACTGTCCATCTAATTTCTTCCTACTAAAATGCATCCCTTCACATTTCTCTGCATTAAACCTCATCTGCCACCTGTCCACACACTGCATTGACCTGTCCATGTCCTTTTGGAGTTCCACAAGGGTTCACAGTGCTTCAAAGTTTTGCATCATCTGTGAACTTTTAAATTGACCCCTGCACACTAGGATCTAGTCGCTTTTTAAAAGGTTTTCATTTTGAGTTGTAGCAAAGAAGGGGTTGGTACAGGGCTAAGAGTCCATAGAAGGTGGAGCAAATACATTCTGCCGAACAGTTTAAGAAATACTGGGTTCTTATGATCTCCAAAGATACAATCTTTGTAAGTACAGTATTGTAATCATTTAATAATCCAACACTGGGTACCACAGTGGCTCAGTGGTTAGAATTGCTGGCTCACAGCACCAGGGACCCTGGTTCAATCCCACCCTCGAGCGACTTTCTGTGTGGTGTTTGCACATTCTCCCCATGTCTGTGTGGGTTTTCTCCAGGTGCTCTGGTTTCCTCTTACAATCTAAAGATGTGTAGATGAGGTGAATTGGCCATGCTCAATTGCCATAATGTTCAGGAGTGTGTAGGTTAGATGCATTAGTCAGGGTAAGTGTAGGGGAATGAGTCTGGTTGGGATACTCTTCAGAGGGCGGTGTGGATTTGTTGGGCCAAAGGACTTGTTTTCACACTGTATGGATTCTATGATCTCTGCTTCAGTAACACAAAGCTGATTTACTGCTTAATGAGTCTACAGCCAATCAGCCTTTAATTAAATCTATTCTGTTCTAATAATAAAATATACAATCAGCTGATTGGATATGCATGTATTTGTTCAGAGGAAGCAATATCTCACTTCTTGGAAGAAAATGAGAAAAGCTCTTGAAAGACCCAAGCTATTAGCTCTTGAGGAGAGAACATTCAACAAGAACAATCAATCCCAGCTTTCATAACAAAGTAAGGAGTTACATTTTCAGTTAGTACACCCAAAATTGATGCACACCTATTAAAGTGTAGCCACTTTCACAATAAAGCGACAGTTAAATGGGGCATTACAAGGTTAGTGATGTAGACTGAAAGATTAATACGCTCAGATTTTACAGACAGTTCCAGTTTTTTCCAGAACAGCTTTGTTGACTGTTATGACACCGGATAAATCCTCCTGCATAATTTGAAACCAGCAACACAGAAAAGATTTATCCTGTGCAGTAATTTGTAAAACTTTGAGTGGCTAAGAAATACTTAAAGTAAAAATTAACAACTTCATCTCTTAAAGAATAACAGAGAATAATTAACTCACAACTATTTATACCTCTTTTCTCTAATCTATCTTTACTTTCCCTTTTTTAATACTAGTCTGATAAAACTCTCAATTACGATTTACAGGAAAATTCAAATTTTAAAACCATGCAGTGGTCGAATCTTCTCTTTATCTTCATCGGTAGATTGGCTCTCCAGGTCAGTGTGGAGGTTTTTCTCTGTGCAAACTTTTTTTCTAGATAGGTACCTCTCAGAGAGTTCTGACTAGCAGTCTACTGCTGTTGGTCTGGTGGTAGTTCTCCTCCTAAATGTTCAACTTTCCCTGGTCTTATACCCCAAAGCATTGGATTGTGTCATTGGCTTTTAAGATTGTCAATATACTCAAATCAAACTTGATTGGAATTTGGTATGTTTCGGGGTTTAATTTAAACCGATTGGCCTAATTTGAATCCATTTTGTCATTTCCAGGCAACCAGCTGCCCCAGTAGCTGGAGCACATGTTAAATTGTGTCTTATTGAGAACACTAGCTGCTGTCACTGCTAGCTTTTACTCTCTTAAAGGCATATTACACCCATATCTTCACAACATGACTCTTCTCCATGTACTGAAAAGGACAGACAAGTCTCAGCTTAACTTTTTTATCTGAAGAATGGACCCACTAATAACCATCTTCATTACATTTGAAAAACAATCTTCCAACTCAGAGGCAAGAAAGTGCTACCACCGAGCCATGGTTGACACCTTTACAACTTTAACCAACTTTGAAAACTCTAAGTAAAAGAGACCGCGTCCAAAAATATAGTCTCCTCAGTCCAGTCAACGTCAGGTAATGGGAAGTAGCATCATGCTCAGTTGTGCTTCTGTTCCTTTAGAGATCTTGGTTGACTTGTGCATTTCCAGCATTTTGGGGTGGGGGGGGTACAATTTTCAGTTGAAATCTTGTTGGAGTGAAGTAATTACTGACTGACACAAGCAGTCACACATGCAGTTGATGGTCTTTTATTGACCAGCTCTTGTGACTTAATGGATGTTACATCTGTTTCAGTGTTTAGCAAGCTTTCGGTATAAATCCCATTTCAGAGTTCTTAAGAACATTATCTAAGTTCTCAATCCCTGTGTAGACTGAATGAATGCTACACTGTTGGTAGTGCTGTCTTTCAGAAACAGTGCTAAGCCAGGATCTCATCTCACCTTGAGTTGCTGTAAAAAGATTCCATTTCTTTATTTTTAAGAACAGACGACAGTTGATTTGACCAATGCTGATACAAGACATTGCACAAAATGTTTGCCAATATTCCTATATTATAAAAGCAGCTACACTTTTCAAAAGCACTTTATTGTAAATCTCTTTGGGATATTCTGAGCTTGCAAAAAGATCTATAAAATGCAATGCCTTATTCAACATCACCAATAACTCACTTGAAATGTGTTGGTTGATACCATTAAGGCAAAGAAAAAGCCATCAAAAAAAAAGTGGACAGCTTCCAATAGCAGCTGCTGTATTCTTTAAAGTGTTAAAGTAAGGCCATTTCTAGATGAGGAGGAGTTCTTCATGAATTATGCAGGACACTGAATCTTCTCTTCAACACTTCAGGCAGAAAACAGAAATGGTGAAATTGAATAGTAACTCCACCACTCGGTGGAAATGCTTCAAGTATTAGCACAGGGAACGAATACAGTCCTGAAGGATTCACTGGCAACTTGTTGCAATCACTTTCCAACTTTGTTTCCATAAAACAACCCAGAGTTCAAAATGACAGGTCAATCGCTAAAAGAAAAATGTACAAGGTTAGTGGAAAGGCAGTACAAGAAAATGTAATAGAATCTCCAAAGTATGGCAGCAGGCCATTCAGCCCATACTGATCCTTCAAAAAGCAGCCCCCTCCCCCCCAGACCCACCCCATCCCTACAACCCTGCATTTCTCATGGCTAATTCCTGGACACTATGGGCAACTTAGCACAACCAATTAATCTAACCTGCACATCTTTGGACTGCGGGAAGAAACCCACACAGGTGTGGGGAGAATGTACAAACTCCACACAGGCAGTTGCCCAAGGCTGGAATTGAAACCAGATGCCTGGTGTTATGAGGCAGCAGCGCTAACCACTGAGCCACTGTGCCACTCACTAATAAATTAAAAATTTATACAAATTACAAATAAAAATTCAGTTTACAGAATTGTGCAGTACACAATTGTACTGGCCTGAAGGTTACAATTTTGCAATCATGTCAGTGTTAGCTTTTTGAAAGGGCTTTCCAATTAGTTTCACACATGTGCTCTCAACAGCATTGTTACAGTAGCAAATAATTTGGAAAGCTCCCCTGACAAAGGATCAGTGTATTCTGTCAAATCCTTCTTCTGTTGTTTCAATTTGTACTGTGGGAATCAGCAATCAGGGAACATTGTACATTCAGGGAACAGAAATGTTCCAAAGGGTTGTTCCATTTGCATTCCACTTTGACAGTTCCAAAATATTACTTATATCCAATATAGCCCAGGGACAAGGCAACTTTTGGGCCAATTTGTTGGAGAACACAGACACAGAGGTAAACTCCACACAGAAACGGATGGTTTAGCTGGTCTGCTGAAAAGGCAATGAACTGTACTGAATCTGTGCAGTTGGGACTCGGTGAGAAATGTATGGCTTTTGGATGGCTCTATGCTTTTAGAAGTTCTAGAAATTTGAGATGTTTGAGTCAGGGCTCCAGAAAAAGGTCCTGGGATCTGTGAGTGCTCAGAAGAAAGTATGATATTAGCAATTTCTGAGAAGATTTATAGCTCAGGTTGACAATAAGTGTGTAAGCTTGCTCGCTAGCTTGAAGGTTTGTTTTCAGATGTTTTGTCACCATACTAGGTAATATCATCAGTGAGAGTCTTCAGTGAAGCGCTGCTGGTATGTCCCGCATCTCTATTTATAGGTCTTGGTTTCTTCAGGTGCGTAATGTCACTTCCGGTTCTTTTTTCCAAGGGAAGGTAGATAGAGTCTAAATCGATGTGTTTATTGATGGAGTTCTGGTTAGAATGCCATGCCTCTAAGAATTCTCATGCGTGTCTTTGTTTGGAGAATTATAGAAAATATTTATAAGGATGTTACTAGGACTGGAGAATTTGAGGTATAAGGAGAGACTAGATAAACTGAGACTTTTTTCACTGGAGAGTAGGAGGTTAAGGGGTGACCTTCTGCAGGTTTATAAGTTCATGAAGGACATAGATACTGTGAAAGTCAAAGGACCTTTCCCTGCAGTAGGGGAGTTCAAAACTAGAGGACACAATTTTAAGGTGAGAGGATAAAGATTTAAAAGGGACCTGAGGGGCAACTTTTTCACAGAAGGTGTTTCATACGTGGAATGAGCTGCCAGAGGAAATGGTAGATGCAGGTATAGTTACAAAATTTAAAAAGATATTTGGATAGGTACATGAATAGAAAAGGTTTAGAAGAGTAACTGCCAAATGCAGGCATATAGGACTGGTTTAGTTTGGTCAGCATGGATGTGTTGGATGGAAGGGTCTGTTTCCATGTTCTATGACTCTATTACCTTCTTTAGCATTTCAAGGCACTAGACAGAGAGAGTGTTCAATAAAACTGAGTATGATTAGACCTGATGAAAAATTTAAGGGGTGATATTAAATTGGTGAAGCTCACTGTTTCTGAAAAGGTGGGGTTGTAGCCTGAGGAAATACAGTTACGAATAATGCAGGGATGTGTAGCCCCCCCAAAGCAGAGATGGACCCGAGTAATCTTTGACTGTTGACAGTCTATAATGCTCCATCCAGTCCATGGATGGATATTTAATTCAAACACCAACAGATTTGTTAGGTTAACAACAAAACTCAGAGAACAATGATTCAGGAAGTCAGAGTCAGACAGTCTACAGCACAGAATAAAGCCCTTCAGTGCATGTTTTTACCACTCAAAAACCATCTAATTATCGTCAGCCCATTTCCCAGAAACTGCCTGATAGCCTCGTATTTTTCCACATTGCATGAGCACATCGAAACATTCCTTCAATGTGATGAGAGCTTCTGCCTCTAGCACCTCCACAGGCAGTGGGTTCCAGATTCCCACCAACCTTTGCGTGAAAATGCTTTTCCTCACATGCCCTTTAAGCCTCCGACCCGTACCTTAAGTCTATGTCCCTAGTCATCGAAACCTCCACCAACGAGGACAGTTTCTTCATATCTATGCCCTCATTATTTTATGCATATCAAATCATGTCCCGTTACACCCCCCCACAGTTTCCTCTGCTCCAAGGAAATCAACTCCAGTTTATCTAATCTCTTAGACCACAAGACCCTATGAGATAGGAACAGGAGTAGGTTGTTCAGTCCTCAAGGCTGTTGCACCATTCAATAGGATCATGGCTGATCCGAGATTCCTCATGTCTACTTTCCTGCCCTTTCCCCATTACCCTTGATTCCCTGACTGATCAAGCATCTATCTCAGCCTTAATTATACACAAGGATTCTGAACCCACAGCTCTCTGTGGCGAGGAGTTCCAATGACACTCAGAGGTGAAGGTACTCCTCATCTCAGACTTAAATTGACAACCCGTTATTCTGAGTCTATGCTCTCTGGTCCTAGGTTCTCCCATGAAGGGAAACATTCTCTTAGGATTTACCTAGTCAAGCCCCTTAAGAATCCTACATGTTTTACTGAGATCATCACTGATTCTTCTAAACTCCAGTGAATGGAGTCCCAGCCTGTTTAGATGTTTCTCAGAAGACAATCCCTCCATACTGGGGATCATCCAAGTGAATCTTCTCTGAAAACTGCCTCCAATGCAATGATATCTTTCCTTAAATAAAGGCAACAATTTTACATTTTATCACATTATACTCCATTTGTCAATTTTTTGCTCATTTATTTAATCTATTAATAGCTCCTTGTAAACTGTTTGCATCCTGTTTTCCATGTATTTCTGCAAACAAATTTGGCTACAGTCATTAATATACATAAATTATAAACATTTGCAGTCCCACCACTAATCCCTGTGGAACTGCACTGGTTCTAGGTTGCCAACCTGAAAAAGGACTCCATATCCCCGCTCCCCATTTCTTGCCCATTGGCCAATTCTTTATCCATGCCAATATTCTACTGCCAACATCATGGGCTCTTATGACAACTTTCATTGAGGTACCTTGTTGAATGCCTTCTGGAAGTCCAAATACAACACATCTACTGGTTCCCCTCTATCCACTCTGGTTGAGAATTCCTCTAAATACACTAATAAATTAGTCATATGTGATTTCTCCTTCATGAAGCCATGCTAATTTGCTTGATTAGACAATGATTTTCCAAGTTACTTCTCTAGAGATGGTGATAGTACTTAATTCCTCACCACTTATTCTTTAATATTACTAGAACTTTTGATGTATCTTGCACCATACAGACTGATGCAAAATATCTATTCAGCCCCTATGCCATTTCCTGTTCTTATCTCCACAGGTTCTTTTTCTAAGGGGTCTTCATTCACTCTGACCTTTCTCTTCCTTTTTATGTATTTAGAGAGTCTTTTATTGTCAGGTTTCATATTTCTCATTAGTTTGCCTTCATAGTTTAATTTCTGTCTTTATTATCTTTCCAGTCATCTTTTGCTGGGTTCTGAGTTTATCCCAGTCTGTGGGTCTTTCACTGACTTTGGGCTCCCTACATGCTTTTTCTTTCAAATTTATACTCTCCTTAATTTCCTTGGTTAGTCAAGGTGGCTTTTCCCTCTCTGAATATTTCCTCCTTACTAGGATACATTTTTACTGAGAGTCATTAATTACCCCTCTAATGTCTGACACTGTTTGCTTACTATCATTTCTGCTGATCTGTCTGCCCAGTTAACTTTAACTACCCTTATTCCAATTTCATTGTAATATTTAAATAGTTGTTTCTAACCCACACTTCCCACACAAACCAAACTTGATTATGTTATGATCACTACTTTCTAGAGGACCTTTTACTGTGAGGTCATTTATTAAATCTGCCTCATTACCCATGACCAGATGCAAGATAGCCTGTTCCCTAATTGGCTGCATGACATATTGCTCTAGGAAACTATCCCTAATGCACTGTATGAATTAATTCTCAGAGCAACCTTTCCAATTTGATTAACCCAATCAACACGAAGATTAACATCACCCATAATTATTGCTTTTTTTTTAGGTGCTATTATTTGTTGATTTATAGCCTTTCCCAGAGGGGCTACTATTTGGAGTCTATACACAACCAATGTCTTCTTTCTCTTGCTACTTGTTTTAGTGGGCGGCACGGTGGCACAGTAGTTAGCACTGCTGCCTCACAGCGCCAGAGACCCAGGTTCAATTCTCACCTCAGGCAACTGACTGTGTGGAGTTTGCACGTTCTCCCCGTGTCTGCGTGGGTTTCCTCCGGGTGCTCCGGTTTCCTCCCACAAGTCACAAAGATGTGCGGGTTAAGTGAATTGGCCATGCTAAGTTGCCCGTAGTGTTAGGTAAGGGATAAATGTAGGGGTATGGGTGGGTTGCGCTTCGGCGGGTCGGTGTGGACTTGTTGGGCCGAAGGGCCTGTTTCCACACTGTAAGTAATCTTATCTAATCTAAAAAAAATTCCCTCAAATAGACTCTATATGAACTGATCAGAGAATGTCTCTCACTCTGTCCTAATTTCATCTCTTATTATAGTGCTATCCCCCCACCTTTTCCATCCAGTCCATCTCTCTGAAAGGTCAAATATCCCTGAATTTCAACTTTCTGTCTTGGTCATATTCATTTACCTTGATTTGTGCCGAACGTCGAATTTCCTGTTCCTTGGATGCTGCCTGACCTGCTGTGCTTTAACCAGCAACACATTTTCAGCATAAATTTACTTACCCTTTTCTGAATGCTTTGTGACACAAAACCTTTCAGTTGGTTCTATTAATCATATGTCCGCACTCTTATGGTTCGTTGTTAGAAGAAGACATTGTCAAGTTCTGTTCAACAATCAGCCCCATCATTAACCTACAATCCTACTTTCTCCTTTACCTTTCATTTTTCTAATTTTTCTTGCAAACAACAGCTCCTTCCTCCAGAATGATTCAGCTGAATCCCATCCTATCAGATCAGTTCCCTTCTTCCTGACTACTAGGACCAATGTGCTATGAATTCAAACCCATGTCTCCCATCACTAAAATTCTCCAGCCCAGTCAACATCTTGGTAAATCTCATTTTCACCCTCTCCAGTGTAATGCAATATGAATTCCAGAATTGCATCATCTCTGCATTTAAACTAATGCCTTGACTAATAAAGACAGCTAATCATTACTCCTTCTTTATCTACCTGTCCTGGTCAACATACAACCCAAGGTCCCTAGTTTCTGATTTACAGCGTTCGCAGTGCTTTCAGTTTTTATTAAGGTCCCTCAGAGTCCTTCATCAAGTTCAACCATAAAGGCTGAAGAAACACAACAGTGGAGTAAAGAGATGTAAAATTAAATGGGCAATTAAGGAAATATAAATATGGCTACTTACTGATTTTATTTGTAACAAAGTGGAGTTGCCGTGTGCAATTTCTGTGCAAGTACTGCCCAGTACACCTGAAATCCTTCAATTTGAAGAAACATTTAGTTACTGAACATGAGCAACTGAGGACCCAAAATGCTTATATTCTTTTAAGCGAAAGGCCACAGAAATGTTCAGTACCAAAATGCAATCTGCAGTTACAACCAAAGAAAATCTTATGGTCTCACTTACCTAATGGCACAGAGAATTGATTTTAAAAAAGCTTGCAATTGTTGAGGAGTTGTCAATGCCATATGAGCTTAAAATCATTAAGGGAAATGTTTGGAAAGCAAAAGCAGCAGCATCTATGGGAAAACAATGTCAAGCGACAGTTTTGTGTGATGCATTGATTGTCTGCATAACAATTACCTTGTTGTTTATTGGCATTCAGGTGACATTTTGAAATCGTCAGAAGAATTAATAACTTCAGTGGTGATCAGTCAGGCAAGTTGCATGGGGATGGGGTCTGCATTGATGGAGTTTTAGCAGCAACTAAAAAGCATCGCATTTGTAAAATAAAAATTAAGACAATACACATTGGGTAATGGCCAGATCTGCAAATGATGGTATATTTCCTTTGCTCAGGGGCAGTACTGAGAAAAGCCCTACCTCATTCACTAGTTTATGGTGGCTGACATCCTGGTCAACCTTACTGAAGCAAACTTTATATTTTAGATTTATTAATTGAGTTTAAGTTATAGAATCCTACAATACAGAAAAAGCCCTTCAGCCCATCAAGTTTGTACCATCAAAAATATACTACACCATGGACGAAAGGGGCTGTTGTGGTGTGATGGTAGAATCCCTGCCTTTGAGCTGGGAGACCTAGGTACAAGTTCCACCTGCACCAAAGGTGTGTAGTAACATCTCTGAGCAGTTTGAGGAGGAAAATATCTATACCTTGAGCTATCTAGAATATTTGCTTATTTCCACTGAGATTGTTCCTGCAAGAGATTCCTTCATGGAGCTTGGAAGGGGCAGGTGAAGAGGTGGTTAGCTGAGACAGGAAAGCTGTCTTACTACCGGGACAGTTTCCCCACAGCAGGCTGCATGGCCGGTAGGCTAGCCACTACTGTTCAATCAACCTGTTCAAAGATGTTATTGACATGCCACTGGGGTAGATGGGACTTGAACCTGGGTCTCCCAGTTCAGATATAGGAACTGTATCACTGTATCACAAGAGCCACCCCCACCCCCACCATGTCAAAGAGACAGTTAAATCAATTTATAATTCAAACTCCAATTGATGGTCGCCTTTTGGGGCTAATGAGCATTCTGTCATAGTGGAGGAGCTTCCACGATGCTAGGACACCATAATGGAAATGGCTTTCCTGTCCTAGCCAGGAGGAATACCATCCAATTTAGAGGTTTCTTGGTCCACAGACATGATTGTGGGCAGGAATAGCAGCCCCACAGTCCTGACTAATCTCTGTGGAAGGATTTCCCCTCTTTCCCATGGGGCCTCTGTCCTAAATGTCTTATCTTAAAAGATCTGAGATGCTTCCATTTTAAAAGGCCACAGCCTAGTCTTTAGTAGTGACCACCCTGCGAACTCTTTGAGCCCCATCAATCTTAATTAGAAGGTGTCAGTAGAAAAAATGATTTCCTGACTCCACTCAGCCCAAGTCTTACTCCAATTGTATCATGCCTTGTTGAGGCCATACCTGGAGTATTGCGTACTTTGACTGATTCTGAGATGCTACAATTGTCCTGTGAGGAGGCATTGAAGAAACAGGACCTGCAATCACTGACATTTAGATGAGGTGGCCTTATTTAAGCATGCAAAGCTCTTATGGGGTTTGACAGGCGAGAAAAGTAGTTCACCTGCCTGGGGAATCTAGAACAAGGGGACAATCTAAAAATAAGAGGTAGCACTGAGATTTGGAGCAATTTATTCATTTGGAGAGTGTACTCTTTAGAATTCTCTAACCCAGAAGCAGATGGGGCTCAGTCAGAGTATTTACAAGCTAGATCTATGGTTTTTTAGATATTAAAAATAATAAAGGAAATGGGAGTAGCATTAGGAAAAATTGTATTGAGGTTAAAGATCAACTATGATCTACTTGGATGTTGGTGTAGGCTTGTTAGTTGAATGGCTTACTTTTGCACTAGTATCCTATGTTCCTCTCTCACCTCAAGCACCTAAGGCCCAGGATGGAATGCATATCCATGTATTTTGCGGAATTTTGTAAGGAAGTGGGCAAGAGCACAATTTCTTGCTCAAAAAGAGAGGGGTGAAGTGGTGGCTGTCTCTCAAGGCAGAATGCTTATCTATATCTTTCATCTCAGATCTCTAAATTGGTAAGAGACAAATTTGACAAGTTGCAGCAAGAACAACCTATAGTTTATTAGTTTGGTTACCTGACTGACACATTCAGAGAAAGCAATCTGTTGAATAAAAATGAAAAATAGAAGAACTCCTTTCTGTCCAGCGTGAAAGAATTGATATATTCGAAAGGAAAATCCTGAAGTTTTTTCTCTGTGGGGAGGGGTTGGGAGTTGATATGTTCGCGCTCTAACATTCTTTGATATAATAAAGACTAATATAACAAAACCCATGTTGGTAGCACATCTTTCCAATCCATTTTCCAAATTCACCACAACCTTTCCTAGAATTCAAAACAGAACAACCTTGCACTTTCGTGGGCTACAAACCATCCCATTAAAGGGAATAATGAAGCTAAACTGACATCCTCCTTCTCATACCTATTCAAAGAGCTCATTTAAGGATTAGTTCTCTCAAAAAGCTCAGTGACATTCTGGTGGAGACATTTCAATGTGAATGCTCGAGTGAACACAGCGTCATTCTGGTCCATGTTTGCAAAGCTGGAATTCCAGCAATGACATCAAGGAAGACAAAATATCAAGCCAAGGTGAACCTTGCACACATGCACATTTGCTTGTTGGAGATTGCAATGGAAAATTACCAAAATTAATATTTACTCTGAAATCCATTTACTCTGAAATCTGAAAGACAATGCTTTACTAAATTTAAAACTTTCTGACATTTTGCTGAGGTCTGCAGTCGAGGGACAGCTTGTCTCTGCGGAACTTTGTAAATATTCAACAAGAGTAAAATATATGAACAGTATGTCCACAGCAAGGGAATGAAAAGAATAACAACTCAAATCCTCACAGTCATTGTCGTTGAGAGCGTGATAAGAAACCGTATAAGACAAGTATATGAATTATGCTCAGGACCCTTGCACAAGGCATTTTTGTCAAGTGCCGTGGTCCCTCTGCAATGCAGATGTTAAAATTAATAGAGCTCTTTTTGGTTGCTCTTGCTAATAGTTGAGTTGAGTTAATTTAATTTCCACGACAGTAAACTTTAATTGCAATTGCTGAGCACCAGGAACTAATTCCACATTAACCGATGTCCAATTGGAAATTGTATAGCTAATTTTTAAGATAGAAAAGATGTACTTTGTGCATATGTTGGAACATTCACTGCATAAAATGGTGGTGCGGTTGGGGGGGGGGGGGGCAAGTGATGGAAAAATAATGATCAGAAGCAAAATAATCTTCAGAACCAGTACTCTATTTCAATGTTGATAATTCAATTAGTTTTGTCAGGGGGTTGTGATCAGTAGCAGTTCTTAACAAGTACAGGAACCCTGGTCAGTGTCTTATATTAATCCAAGTCTGAGGTTTTGGTTAAGAAAAAGAAGGAAGCGTATGTCAGGCGCAGACCACAGAGGTTGAGTGAATCCTGAGAAGAATAAAAAGGCAGACACTTAAGGGGGAAATCAGGAGGAGAAAAAGGGGACATGAGATAGCTTTGGCAAATAGGGTTAAGGAGATTCCAAAGGGATTCTATAAACACATTATGGACAAAAGGGTAACTAGGGAGAGAATAGGGCCCCTCAAAGATCAGCAAGGCAGCCTATGTGTGGAACTGCAGGAGATGGGGGAGATTCTAAACAATGATCTTACATCATTGGTTTCTGTGGAGAAAGACCTTGAGGATATAGAATGCGGGGAAATAGATGGTGATATCTTGAAAAATATCTGTATTACAGAGGAGGTGGTGTTCGATGTCTTAAAATGTGTAAAGGTGGATAAATCCCAGGGACTGATCAGGTGAACCCTAGAACTCTATGGGAACCCAGGGAAGTGAGATATTTGTATCATCAATAGTCACAAGTGAGGTGCTGGGAGACTGGAGGTTGGCTAACGTTGTGCCACTATTTAAGAAAGGTGGTAAGAAAAAGCCAGGGAATTATAGACTGGTGAGCCTGACATTGGTAGTGGGCAAATTGTTGGAGGGATTTGTGAGGGACAGGACTTAAGTGTATTTGGAAAGGCAAGGACTGATTCGGGATGGCCAACATGGTTTTGTGTGTGGGAAATTATGTCTTACAAACCTGATTGAGTTTTTTGAAGAAGCAACAAAGAGGTTTGATGAGGGCAGAGTGGTGGACGTGATCTATATGCACTTCAGTAAGGTGTTCGACAAGGTTCGTTATGGTAGACTGGTTAGCAAAGTTAGATCTCATGGAATACAGAGTGAACTAACCATCTGGATATAGAACTAGCTTCAAGGTGGAAGACAGAGGGTGGTGGTGGAGGGTTGCCTTTCAGACTGGAGGCCTGTGACTAGTGGTATGCCACAGGGATCAGTGCTGGATCCACTGCTTTTTGTCATTTAATATAAATGGTTTGGATGTGAACATAGGAGGCATAGCTAGTAAGTTTGCAGATGACAGCAAAATTGAAGGTGTAATGGACAATGAAGAAAGTTGCCTCAGAATACAAGGGGACCTTGACCAGATGGGCAAATGGGCTGAGGAGTGGTAGATGGAGTTTAATTTAGGTAAATGTGAGGTGTTGCATTTTGTAAAGGCAAATGGCAGACCAAAGGAGTAGCCATGGGCACCTGCATGGGACCCAGTTAAGCCTGTCTCTTTGTTGGCTACGTGGAAAGGTCCATCTTCCGCAGTTACACTGGCACCATCCCCTACCTGTTCCTCCGCTATATCAACTCCGACTGTATCGGCACCACCTTGTGCTCCCACAAGGAACTTGAACAGTTCATCAACTTACAAACACCTTTCACCTCGACCTCAAATTCACCTGGACCATCTCAGACACCTCCCTCCCCTTCCTGGACCTCTCCATCACTAGTGACCGACTAACCACCGACATCTACAATAAACCCACTGACTCCTACAGCTACCTAGACTACACCTCCTCCCACCCTAGCTCCTGCCATCCCTTACTCCCAATTCCTCTGCCTCCACCATATCTGTTCCCAGGATGGCCATTTCCACCTCAGAAAGTCCCAGATGGCCTCCTTCTTCCAAGATCATAACTTCCCTTCTCACATGGTTGATGAAGCCCTCCGGTGCATCTCCTCCACTTCACGCACCACTGCCCTTGAACCCCACCTCTCCCAATGCAACAAGGACAGAACCCTCTTGGTCCTCACCTTCCACCCCATCAACCTCCACATACATCGCATCACCCTCCACCACTTCCACTACCTTCAAACGGATCCCACCACCTCCCTTTCCCTATCAGCATTCCGAAAAGACCAATCCCTCCGTGATTCCCTCGTCATGTCTCCCTCCCCCCCCCGCCCACACCCCACTCCTGGCACCTTTCCCTATCACCGCAGGAAGTGGAAAACCTGTGCCCACACCAAATCCCCTCACCTCCATCCAAGGCCCCAAAGGATCATTGAACATCTATCAGACATTTACCTGCATCTCTGCCAATGTCATCTACTGCGTCTGTGGTTTCCTCGACAGTGGGGAGACAGTATGCCTTCTTGTGGATCATTTCAGAGAACATCTCTGGGACACGCTCACCCACCAACCCCAATGCCCAATGGCTGAACACTTCAACTCCTCCTCCCACTCTGTCGAGGACATGCAGGTCCGGGCCTCCTCCACCACCACCAAACTGTTACCACCCAACGCCCGGAGGAAGAAAGCCTCACACCCTGTCTTGGGACCGTGCAACCACATGGAATAAATATAAATTTCAACAGCTTTGTCATTTCCCCTCCCCCCACATTATCCCAGTCCCAAGCCTCCAACTTGGTACCGCCCTCTGGACCTGTCCATCATCTTTCTCACCTATCCGCTCCAACCCACGACCTATTACCTTCTCCCTCACCTTCATCCATTTATCGCTTTCTCAGCTACCTTCCGCCCCCCTGCCAGTGCCCCCCCTGCCACCTCCCATTTATCTCTCAGCACCCTGGCCCACAAGCCTCATTCCTGTTGTAGGGTCGATGCCCGAACCGTCAATTCTCCTGCTCTTCGGATGCTGCTTGACCTGCTGTGCTTTTCCAGCAACACACTCTTGAGTCTGCTCTCCAGCATCTGCAGTCCTCACTTTTGCCTGGGATTTATACACTTAATGGCAAGGTCCTGGGAAATGTTGCTGAACAAAGAGACCTTGGAGTGCAGGTTCATAGTCCTTGAAAGTAGAGTTGCAGGTAGATAAGATAGTGAAGAAGGCGTTTGGTATGCTTTCCTTTATTGGTCAGAGTATTGAGTACAGGAGTTGGGAGGTCATGTTTCAGCTGTACAGTACATTGGTTAGGCCACTTTTGGAATATTGTGTGCAGTTCTGGTCTCCTTCCTATTGGAAGGATATTGTGAAAGTTGAAAGGGTTCAGAAGAGATTGACAGGGTTGGAGGATTTGAGCTATAAGGAGAGGCTGAACAGGCTGTGGCTGCTTTCCCTGGAGTGTCGGAGGCTGAGGGGTGACCTTATAGAGGTTTACGAAATTAGGAGGGGCATGGATAGGGTAAGGAGACAAAAGTCTTTTCCTTGGGTTGGGGAGTCCAGAACTAGAGGGCATAGGTTTAGGGTGAGATGGGAAAGATATAAAAGAGATGTAAGGTGCAACGTTTTCCTCATGGAAGGTGGTGAGTGTATGGAATGAGCTGCCAGAGGAAGTGGTGGAGTCTGGTACAACTACAGCATTTAAAAGGAATCTGGATGAGTATATGAATAGAAAGGGTTTAGAGGGATATGGGCTAAATGCTGGCAAATGGGACTTGATTAGATTAGGATATCTGGTTGGTATGGACGAGTTGGGCCAAAGGGTCTGTTTCCATGCTGTACATCTCTGTGACTCTACAAATCCAAGTCCGTCAGGCAGGTAACTTGGCATCTTTCAGGTTATCTTTAAATTTTGTACTGACTCCAGTAATAGTGGGGTTTGAGTAGCAGCTAACCTTATCACATGGGTCCCAATAGATCCTTCTCCACCTGCTACAGACCCAAGTTAGCAGCTATATCCCTTAGGTCTTGGAGCATTTCAGTCAGTAAAGCTGCTGCAGGGCCACTCCTGAATGATGGATGCTGAAGTCTTCCACCCATAGTGTATTCTGCACCTTTGCCACTCTCGCTGCTTCCTCTGTGGTGCTCGTTATGTGGGGAGTATTGATTCACCAGCTGAAATGGGGGTGGGGAGTGCAAAGAGATAACCAGCAGGAGCCTTCCTTGTCCATGTTTGACCCGATACCCTAAGACTTCATGGGGTCCAAAATAAATGTTGAGGTCTCCCATGATCACTTTCTCCTGACTGTTTACTACTGTGCCTCCAGCTCTGTTGGTCTGTCCTGCTGATGGGACAGGACATGCCTATAGATGATGATGATGTAGTCTGGGACTTAGTGACTCCCACCAAATCTTACCTTACAGACAATATCAGGCTGTTGCTTGTCTATTCTATGAGGCAGTTCTCCCAATTGTTGCACTAGTTGTGATTTTGGCTCCCAGATATTAGTCAGGGGGACACCTCAGGATCAACAAGGCTCCATTTACTGTTGCTGTTTCTAGTGCCTTCATTGGTGCCAGGTGGTACATCCAGCCCAATTCCTTTTGAGAATTTTTCAGGGTTTGACACAACAAAGTGGTGTCAAGTTTAGAGAGGTGCTGGAAAAACACAGCAGGCCAGGTAGCATCCGAGGAGCAGGAGAATTGATGTCTTGGGCAAAAGCCCTTCATCAGGAATCTTCAACAGACTGGTGTGCTTGTCAGTTTCAGAGGACAATTGAGAGACTGGATTTACATGTGGACCATATCGGGCCAGAATGGCAGATTTCCTTTCCTAAAAGGATATTTGTGAATCCAATTGGTTTTTATGACTATTGACATCATTAGACTTTTAATTCCAATTTTAAAAATACAATCCACATTTGCCATGGTGAGATTCAAACTCCGACCCAGAGCATTATCTCGGCTTCTAGAATACTAGTTCATCAGGACTACCACTAATTTCCCATGTTTACTTTTGTGTAGATATTTGCAGCCTTTCAAATATAGGTTCAAATAATGAGGGAAGAATTGTTTTACCTTAATCAGCAGTGGATGTGTTTCAAATGAACAGTATTTGAGATTATATGGTTTTCCTTTGCGACACACTGTTCTTCCAATATCAACATAGAGAAAATATTTCAGACCAGCAACAACCTTGAATAGAAAATAAGCTCCTTTTAATATCTTCTTAGAACATAGCTGCTCAAACTGTTTGTAAAATTGATTTATTCTTAAGTTGCTGATAGAAGGCAAGACTGGAGTGTAAAGAATGTTCATCCTATTCTAAAGTGTAAGCATTTCAAATCCTTAGCTTCCTCTGATGTATGTGCAGGAACATATTTGCAAAATGTTCTTGTATTTTACCAAGACAACCACATCACATTTAGCTCCAAGGTAAACAAAAGGTAGTAATCTTCAGGGCATTGTCAGTTTGATTGAAAACATTAAATACACCTTTCCCTCTTTTGTCTGAAGTCATTCATGTAACCAGTTCCTCTATATAAATGTGCAGGTCTGAAAAAAACATGCTTTTCTGTAATTACACTCACTGACCAGTGTTGCTGCGGTAACTGCTAAGCTGTGCATTGCCAACTGGCTCTACAAAGAAACTTACTTTTTGCAAATGACTCTGCTTTGTGTCAGCTCTCATCCATTGCTGCAACCTGCTCTCCTTAATCATAGCTGATAAATTCAGTTCAAAGCCCTGTGGCAGTGGAAGCTTGCTGGTTTGGTAGCAAGGTGAGTTGATGTGCAGAGAATAATGAAGCTGACATTACTTTTAAGAGCAGAAAAGGGAAAGGAGAAATTTAATGCAGATGCTCAAAATTAAGGGGATTTTGATGGAGTAACAAAAGAAAATAAAACCCTTTCCACTGATTTTGAATGTCTACAGTCTGACGATGCAAAATTAAGGTAATTGGCAAAAGAACCAGAGAGGAAAATGCAGGTTATGTTTGCAGGGCAAGTTTGAAAGCTTGGAACGAGTGGAGAAAGCAGACGGAACCTTTGTTCATGTAGGATAAGATAGTGTACTGTAGTGAGGTTTGCAGGTAACACAAAATAGATTGAAAGGCAAGTTGCAAGAGGAATCAAGGGACATATTGATAGGCTAAATACAGGAGCAAAAAGTTGGCAAATGGAATATAATGAGAGAAAAACAAAGGGAAGTTGTTCATTATGCAAAGGCGACTAAAAGTTGATAAAGCACTGTGCTGGAAAAGGCACTGCAGGTCAGGCAACATCCGAGAGTCAATGTTTCGGGCAGGCCCCTTCTTCAGAAACGTTGACTCTCCTGCTCCTCAGATGCTGCCTGACTGGCTGTGCTTTTCCAGCACCACACCTTATCAACTCTGATTTCTCCAGCTTCTGCAGTCCCCACTGTCTCCTAGGGAGAATTAAAAAAACAGAGCTTTATTTAAATGGAGGAAAAACTGCAACACAAAGAGACTTGGGGATACTTGTGCATGAAACACAGAAAGCTAGCATGCAGGTGCAGCAAGTATGCAGGAAAGCTAAAGGAATGTTGTAGTATAAGAATAGGGAAGTCTTCCTGCCATTGTACAAGTTGCTGGTGAGACCACATCTGGAGTACTGTGAGCAGTTTTGGACTCCTTATTTAAAGGAAAGAGATTATTTCAATGAAGACAGTTCAGAGAAACCTCACTAGGATAATCCTGGGTATGGAGGGATTGTCTTCTGAGCAAAGGTGAAACAGGTTGTGATGGTACTCACTGGAATTCAGAAGGATAAGAGGTGATCTCATTGAAATATAAAAAATTCTTAAGGGGCTGGACAGGGTAAATGCTGAAAGGATGTTTTCCTTCATCGGAAGGTCTCAGTCCAGGTGGAATAGTCTCAGAATAAAGAGGTGCCAATTAAGACTGAGTTGAGGAGGAATTTCTTCAATTAGAGATTTGGGTCTCCTGGCCACAGAGAGCTGTGGGGCACAGTCTTCGTGTCTAGTTAAGGCTAAGAGATTATTGATCGGCAGGGAGACAGCAGGAACCTGGATGTGAGGAATGTTGGATCAGTCATGATCCTATTGAATGGCAGAGCAGGCTGGAGCTGCTGATTGGCTTCCTCCTGGTACTACTTGTTATGGTGTCATGGATCTCACAGATGATGTCATTTTGGAAAAGTTATTTGCTTGGGATTTCCTTTCCATTTTCTCTCTGCTTCTGGCATGCATGTGTTTTCAAGAGAAGCTGCATTTTTTATTTTGTTGCACCAGACAGTAATCATATGGGAGCTTCTTCCAGGACTCAAAAGTCATTACCAAAACCTCAGATGGTAACTTCTCCTTTGGCCACCATCAGAACACATCCCAGACTCAATATCTTCATCGGAGATTCACTTTGATAAGTGAGTGCCAGGTACCTTAGTTATAGGAACAGCTTCACTCAATGTTTTGACTGAGTCAGTGTTGATGTTTGACATGTCAATTGAGGGGACATCTCTGAGACTCTGGTATGTTGTTTAACTATCTAATTTTCAGAAGCCTCTGAAGGCAACCCAAATGAAAAGTGGTTGAGGTTTTTAGCGGATAACTCTGAGGGAGAGAAACAAAAAGAGGGAGAGAGAGTGAGAGAAAGAGGGAGAAAGACTAAAGCTTTGGGCTTGAGGTAGTCCATTTCTGGAGCAGGTTGGACATCACTATAGTTTTCTTCATACTAATTATAAGACAAAAGTTGTTGCGTGCTTTGGAAATAAGTAAGTCCAGCTCTGAACTGGCAACCATTGTGCAATCATTGGCAAACAATAAATCATGATGCACTTGCTTGGAGACTTTAATCGTTTATGAAGTCATCTCAAATAGCTTTTATCCACAATGGAGATGAGATACACTCCTCTCTGATTGTAACAAGATTGCCAAGTTCTATTTTGTTTGTACAGATGGCAAACAAAGTCAACTTTTTATTCTTGTGGGAGGGTTGTTGCTGCCACAAAAAAATGGCAGAGTTCAGTGAACCTCTTGACCAGGCACTGATCACTATCTTTGTAGATAGCATCAGCTCCTGGATAGGAATTTAACCATTTTGTATCTGAGAGCACAGGTTAGACATTGAGAGAGCAGCTTGCATTATGTTGATTGCTTCTTCCTTACTGGACAAAGGACAATCAAGGATGTGGTTGAAGGGTTCTGCCCATCTTCTGAGAGTTTGGATATTTTCTGTGAACTGTGTTGACCTGTTAGCACCTAGGATCAGTAATGAACCAGCAGACTGCTGGGAGAGAAAAATCTCAGAATTGTCAAACCTTTCCCACTCTTTGGAGTCTGCATATGACTGACGTTAACCTGCTTTCCAATTCATCCAAGTGTCTTGCTTCTGAGATTTTTACATTCTTTCATGGGATATGTGACAAGTCCAACATCTGTCACCCATCCTATAACTGTGCTTGGTTTGAGTGATTTACTACAGTGTTATCAGTGTGGCTAAGACTCAACCACATTGCTAAAGATCTTGGAGTCACATATCGGCCACACCAAATAGCAGATTTTAGTCCCTAAAAGGGCACTGTTGAAACAAATGGGCTTCCCCAACAAAAGATGCTAGTTGTCATGGTCACTGTGATAGAAACTAGATTTATTAATGGAATTTAAATTCGAGATTTGAACCCATGGGCCCTAGCTTGGGCATCTGGAGAATATCTGAGTAATATTACCACTACTGAAAATGTGTTGCTGGAAAAGCGCAGCAGATCAGGCAGCATCCAAGGAACAGGAAATTCGACGTTTCGGGCATAAGCCCTTCATCAGGATGAAGGGCTTATGCCCGAAACGTCGAATTTCCTGTTCCTTGGATGCTGCCTGACCTGCTGCACTTTTCCGGCAACACATTTTCAGCTCTGATCTCCAGCATCTGCAGACCTCACTTTCTCCTCGAGTAATATTACCACTATGCCATGAGACCTTCAAAGCTTGTTCTGGACAGTTTTGCAGATATTTTGGTAGGCATGGGACTTGAATACTGATGACTAGCCATTCAGGAAGACTCTTGAGGTGACATTTTTCTTCCAGTAGTTTCTTCATTGTTCTCATTAAACTGATTGTGATGCTTATGAGTGGTAGAGTCAAGGACCTACAGTGGAATGTACTATACCCTGAAGGTTGTGCAGTGTTACTCTTCCCTTACATTCCTACTTCAGGTGATGGGAATCAAACATGTTGGATGCACAGATACTTGTCCATAAATATTTTTCTTTGGGGTTCAGTGATTCCTTAAAAAGCTCACCACAAATCTTGTTTAAATTGTCATTTGCATACAATTGTACAGTTGTGAATCTCTGATTTGTGTGTTCTTCTCCAGACTGAGTATTCTTGGTCAATTTCAGAAGAATGGAGGAATCAAACGTTGCTTTTCTTGCAGCACTTAGATACAACGTATCTTACCTGTACTTGTGCTTTATGTATCTTCTGAACTTTAAACAGGAAGATGTCATTGGATTGGTTGTTGTAACCATAGATTGCAATTAAGCTGGCATTTTGAACACCAGAGTCAGTGGTATTGACATCTTGGAGAAATCCTGGCCCAACTGGTGTCTTTTCTGTCATGCCAACAGCTGGAATATCACAAGAAAAAACACAGTCATGAACAAAGTGGGAAATAGGTCAACTTTACCTGGGCAATGCATGACAACTATGAATCATAGAAGCAGGCCAATTAGCCCACTGAATCCACACTGACCCTCTGAAAGGCATCTCACCCAGACCCATCCCCCACCCTATCCCTGTAGCCCTGCACTTCCCATGCCTAATCCAATTTGCCTGCATATCCCTGGACACAATGGGAAATTTAGCATGGCCAATCCACCTAAACTGCACATCTCTGGACACTTATATGCTGTTTTATCACCTCATCAGCTTACTGAGCCTGGATAATAAATGGAAATTACTTCGGATCCCTGATTACTGTTTATTTTAAAACAGAATTGTATAAAGGCCATGGATACAATAGAGATGTGATTTACTGTAATGACACCAAGGGTATAGGACTTTCGTTCTGCAGGAAACAATAGCAGCCAAGTCAGTAGATGTAGAACTGGAGAAGGTCATACTTGATGAAGGGTCCCAGCACAAAACATTGACTTTTCTGCTTCTCTGATGCTTTCTGAGCTGCTGCGCTTCTCCAGCTCCACATCTATAGATTCTAACTTTCAGCATCAGCAGTCTTTACTGTCTCCAAACAACAGTGGCTAAGATAGTTTTCCTCCAAGGTTAAGGAAATTTAAGTTTGATCAGCTTCTTTTTTTTTGTTTTAAATTAGAGGTTTTGACAAAAGTACACAAGCAAAAACTGTTTTACTTGGCAGTAGGGTCACTGACCAGAGGGCACAGATTTAACTGATTGCCAAAATAAATAGACATAAGGTAAAGCGAGAAGACATAGGTCATAGGAGCTAATGGTCAATCCATCCCATCACAATGAACCTGTCATCACTCAAAACTGTACCAACACTAACCCAAGGCCAACAATGGATTGTGGTGTCTGAACACAAACCCTGAGAGAAGTTAATTAAGGAGGTGAAGTTAAACTCCTTTATATCAGGGGTGCAAGCATTGGCAACCTCTCATTGGCATTCTTCCCAACAATGTTTATCCAGCTGAATGGCCCCAGTGTCTCCAACAATTCTAATTTGTTGCACAGGTTTAAAATTGGATGAGAAGTGGGTTCTCTTAAACGCATAGCAAACAGAAGTTTTAAAACTATCTCAACTAAGCTTTGATGAGATCAATAAGTCCTGCTGAGAATGAATAGTTATCAATTAAACTTGAGAGATCTGTTTTTAGATGTATTTCTTTTGCTTTAATTACATGACTTTCCTCCTCAAATTGCTGTCTCTAAACCCTTACTTTTAGTCCATTCTTTCGGCCTACTGCTTCCACACAGTCTATTAGAAAGACAACAAAATAGACGATTGTCAACTACTGGAGTTAAACATCATTAAAGTCTTCCCACCCTTAACCCACTCTTCAAATACTTTTGGAACAGGTACAATATCCAAATAACATGTAAAATAAGTCCAGCTTAATATCCTTATTGTTTTCTTCTCAAGCTTGCCTGCAGCAGTGAAGAGTAACCTTCAATCCCTAGAAATCGCAGAATAATCCAGAAAGGCTTTCAATCCCATCTCTGACAGAAAAGCTGTTTGTATCTGAATTGGCACCAAATCTCATTCACCCATCATCACTGTGCTGTCTGCTTGTATTGACCAATTCAACCAAGAGATCTGTTTTTACACCGTAAACTCTAATAAGTGGAAGCAACCTTGGCCAAATACGAAGAATACACAGGGGTGAGTGGAGAAGATCAAAAACAGTTTAACAATAAGCAAACTATAAATGAAAACCTTGACTAAACAACAAATTAAAATAATTCATGTTAATTTGTAAGCTATGCACAGCAGGCTAAACAGTTTCTGAATAGTGTGAGGCATTCAGTAGAATTAGTCACAATTAGTGGTTTTGGAGGGTTAATTACAGGATTATACTTCCTGCTGTAGATAATAAGGTACATACTACAGCTGCAAATATAGATTAAGGTTTAAAATATGATTTTGAAAGAAAATTAATCAAATCTCTACATCCTGTTGATAGTTTAATGTCCAAACTGTCAAGTTCTGGAGTTTCCTTTTTTTGGAAATAGGGCAACAGTCCACTTCTACTGTCAGACTCAAACAGCATGACAAAAGAATATTTCTCATTACAAATGATAACTATTCAAACTATTCAACTGTTCAAATGCATCAACAAATGCAGTGAATTCTAAGAATTAAAGATGGGTCAGCATCTTTAAAATAGTTGCTTGGGAAGTACAGAACTTGAATATTGCTTAAATAAAACTGAAGCTTTTCATTTCGATAGCAATATCAGAATAGAATCAAGAGTTTACGCTCATGGCTTGACATTCTTGCAGTTCTGTCCTACTGAGAGAAAGACAAAACCGACAACATGGCAATTTTTTAGCAACACCTTTCTTAGTCTTAAAAAATGACTGCAGTGGTGACAGGAGAGGACAAACCAATAGACACAGAAAGTTACTGAAGTTATGATTGAGTTTACAATGTTCATTGTTGTCAGGAGATCTGCAGTACAGAAGTGAACAGGCCATTCAGCTCAACAAATCCAATGTTTCTACTGCAAATCAGCCTCCTCCAATTACATCCAGCCTGCCTCTGCATCACGGTGTTCCCTTTACACACCTTAAGAACGTGAATGCACTGAGCTTCAACTGTTCTAAGTAGCCGTCCATTTCACAATCTTGTCATCCATCATGTGAAAGAATTTCCCATTATCTGGCTAGTTCGAAACATTTATATCGTTTTATTTTGGACTGACCAATAGAAAGAGAGTATTTATAATAATCAATTTTAGCTCCTTTCACCTTTGCAAGAAAATCATTTTTTAATTATAGCGCAATCCCAAGGTCCTGAACATAATAACAGATTTTTAAAATACAGTACATGAGGCTTCTGGGTTTTATTAAATGAAGATGCAGTCATACATCAATTGAAAATTATTACATCCAATTCAAATCTTTTCATCAGCTTGAAGCAATGGACATGGTTGGCTTTTCTTTCGGTATTACCTTGTGTTGGGCTGAACTGTTAGCTTGTTTCAAAGTTTCAAAAGGTTAACATTTGATATCAACATTTAAGTACACATAGAGAAGACACTGTAGACCTGCAACACATTTAATCACATGGGTTCAGCACACAACTAATTGGGGGAGAGGGGCTGGGAAAGAAGAAAACAGCAGTGTATGGAGTATAATTTTAAAAAGTGGTTATTTGCGCACTTTCAAATGCTGTAACTGAACTGGACACAAACTTACTGCTTAGCTGATTTATGGGGCTGACAAAATCAATGAACGCGGGCTGCTGGAACTAAAGCAGACATCGCTGACAAAACCTTCAGTTACAAGCTTCTCGAATGTAACAAGTTTTAATGAGCTGCAGCAGAAACCACATCCTCTCCAATTCAATGCAAACAGCACATTTAATCTTGCTATGACAACTCTACCTCTGGTGCTGTTTTTATGCTCTCCACCTCCTTCAACAATTGCAGAGTACAATGCATTCCAGTAAGTTTATAGCATCCAATATTTACAGATACAACAAGAGATATCAGTTACTTGCCATTTGAATGGACCAAAGCAACAGCAAACAACGTGGACAGAAGTACTTGCAACATTGTAGTCAATTCTTGCTTCTTACATCCTTCTGTCCCTGCCTTTTGAACTTTTGTTTCAAGTCAGGAAGTGTTACCCACATTGGTGTTTCCTGGTTACAATCTTAACCTTTGTCCAATTGGGGCTTTTACTTTGAAATTCTGGCTTCCTCGTTGATTATTTTCTGCAACAATGTTTCAGAAACTATAGTGGCGACCTGAATCAACTCAAAACCAACACGCATGCATGGAGTTAATATTGGGCCCAGTGTTTGCATAGCTGGGGCTTGTACTGCCCAGTGCAGAAGATTGACGGATGATCTAATTGAGGTGGCTAAGATGATTAAAGGTTTTCACAGGGCAGTTAGACATTTCCCAAGTGGAAAGTTAATCCCAAAACCAATACGTGGAGTGGGGTAAAGCTTTGAACAAGAAAGTAATTTGCTTTGCTGTTGTTCAACCCCCGACTTAGAAACCATAATTATCCTAAATTAATATTAACAAATCTAATTTGGAAACTAACCAAAATTGACCAACAGATTCAAAAACCTGACACAGCTCCGAAAAATCTTAATTCTCAAAACCAACTCTGACTAAAAACTTACAACATTCGAATGACAATAGTTGCCCTGAAAGTGCAATAAGGCATTGAGTAGTAAATTCTTTTAACTTGAACTATCTGAAAGCTCCACGAACAATAGATATGTTTAAGACAATGGACAGTGCTATCTACTTTTGTATATGCTAGTAAAAGTGCTAAGGTGTGGAGTGTTTGTAGTCAGTTGTCCTGAAGAAGGCAATGCTAAACCACCGAAATATGTCACCCATCAGCACAGACCAACCAGTGCAAATCTATGGCTCAACCTTCAGAAAGGAGAATTGCAGAAATTGATTTGGAGGAGCCGTGTTGGACTGGAGTGGACAAAATTAAAAGTCACACAACACTAGGTTATAGTCTAACAGGTCTTTTTGGAAGCACTAGCTTTCAGAGCGTTGCTGCTCATCAGGTGGTTGTGAAGCAGGATCATAAGACACAGAATTTATGGCAAAAGATTATAGTGACATGCAACTGAAATGATATATGAAATAAACATTGATTGTTGTTAAGTCTTTTGTCTTTTAGAATGAATTACAGGTTTTGGTTCATGAATTGTTTCAAGCAACAATATGATATCAGATAGTCAACATGGTTTCATCAAGGGCAGGTCATGTCTCACAAACCTCATTGAGAAAGTGACCAAGCATGTAGATGAGAGTAGGTTTGTTGACGTGGTGTACATGGACTTCAGTAAAGCCTTTGATAAGGTTCCACATGGTAAGCTGTTGGAGAAAATGCAGAGGCATGGGATTGATGGTGATTTAGCAATTTGGATTAGAAACTGGCTTTCCGAAAGAGAGCAGCAAGTGGTGGTTGATGAAAAACATTCAGCCTGGAGTCCGGTTACTAGTGGAATGCCACAAGGATCTGTTTTGAGACCACTGCTGTTTGTCATTTTTATAAATGATTTAGACGCAGGCATAGGTGATAGATTAGTAAATTTGCAGATGACACTAAAGTCGGTGGAGTAGTGGACAGTTTGGAAGAATGTTACAGGTTGCAGGGGGACTTGGATAAACTGCAGAATTGGGCTGAGAGGTGGCAAATGGAGTTCAATGCAGCTAAATGTAAGGTGATGCACTTTGGGAAGAATAACAGGAAGGCAGAGTAATGGGTCAATGGAAAGATTCTTGGTAGTGTCGATGTGCACAGGGATCTTGGAGTCTGTGTATATAGATCCTTGAAAGTTGCCACCCAGATTGATAGTGCTGTTAAGAAGGAATATAGTGTGTTAGATTTCATTGGTAGAGGGATTGAGTTCTGGAGCCATAATATCGTGCTGCAACTATACAAAACGCTGGTGTGGCTGCACTTGGAATATTATGTATAGTTCTGGTCGCCATATTTCGGGAAGGATGTGGAAGCATTGGAAAAATTGCTGAGGAGATTTACCAGGATGTTGTCTGGTCTGGAGGGAAGGTCTTATGAGGAAAGGCTGAGAGACTTTGGTCTGTTCTCATTGGAAAGAAGAAGGTTAAGAGGGGATTTGATAGAGACATACAAGATGATCAGACGATTAAATAGGGTAGACAGTGAAAGTCTTTTTCCTAGGATGATGATGTCAGCGTGTACAAGGGAGCATAACTACAAATTGAGGGGTGATAGATTTAAGACATATGTCAGAGGCAGGTTTTTGACTCACAGAGTGGTAAGGGCATGGAATGCCCTACCTGCCAATGTAATCAACTCAGCCACATTAGAGAGATTTAAACAATCCTTGGATAAGCACATGGATGATTTTGGGATAGTGCAGGGGAACGAGCTGAGAATAGTTCACAAGTCGGCGCAACATTGAGGGCTTGTTCTGCGCTGTATTGTTCTATGTTCTATATTCTAATATGTAAATCCCAGAACTTCTTTCAAGTCACTTTCTCAAGGTAAGTTAATATTTTATTAAAGGAGGTGACATCTCAGCTTAGACAATGTATTAAAGATGTGAGGTCAGAGTCTGTCTGTATTCCAATCTTAACGCAGACTGGTTCTATTTCCAATGTGGAACTTACAAAATATTATATGCGTTGACTGTCTGGGTTGAGAGGGACAGAAGGACAGAGAGACAGAGAGTGTGTGCGTGTGAGTAAGAGTGCATGTGAGGGAGTGTGTGTTTGTGTGCGTGCAAGCTTGGTAAAGTGTGTGTGTGAGTGTGATGGGTGCATGTATGTGTATGTGTGAGAGATGGTCTGCGCATGCATGTATATATATAGTGTGGTGGGGTCACCTGTAGTGTGACATGAACCTAAGTCCTGGTTGAGGCCATCCCCACGGGTACTGAACTTGGCTATCAGCCTATGCTTGGCCACTTTGCATTGTTGCCTGTCCTGAAGTCCGCCTTGGAGGATTGTCACCCGAAGATCTGAGTTGAATGTCCTTGACCGCTGAAGTGTTCCCCACCTGAGAAGGAACACCGATGTCTGGTGATTGTTGTGCGGTATCCATTCATCCGTTGTCATGACATCTGCTTGATCTCGGTGCATCCTTGCCTGCAACGTAAGAGATAGGCAACATTGGCCAAGTCATATGAGTACCTGTCGCATACACAGTGGGTGGTGTCCCTATGTGACACTATTTATGTCAACATAAGCAACATGGACAAATGATCGGGAAGTTTAAATTGTCAGTAAGTGCCCCCTAGAATCAGTTATGTTAATGAGAGAGAAAACTTTCAGGTTGTCAGGTGTATGTTGATGTTAACGAATATAGAGAAATAGTTTTAAGCTAAGAAATAACTTTGAGTATTGTAGCTGACCACAAAAGAAGCAGCAGGGGCATTTCGCAATAAGCTCATAGTTTGTGGGTCTGCTTTTTGATGATCTCAGAAGTCAGAAGGTAAGGAAAGAGGAACTGGATAAAATAACAGGAAGGCTGCAACAAACAAAGACAGCCAAATGAGACAGATTTAAAAGGAAAACAAGTGAGGTAATTAATAAGTATGATCGGCTTAGGCTTGGGTGCAGGGAATTACCAAATGAGGGAATAACAGGCGCAAGTAATAACCAAATAAGAGGATAGAATGAAATAGACACTTATGATAGGTTTATTGCTTAGTGTAGGGGTGTCGAGAGACCCCTCAGAAAAGTATAAAAAACTCTGTATTTTATTATCGAGTGTGGCTTTCCTCGTAGAGCTGCCCATCTTTAAAGATGTTCGAATAAATGTACTGTTCGGAACTCTTTGACTCGGACTGAAAATTATTGATTAAGTGGGTTCGTTTCTCACAATTGGGGGCTTGTCCAGGATGAATTTCAGCTCCTGAAAAGGCTCCCACCGTCGATAACTGAGAAGGCACGCCCCGTTCCTTTAGAACAGTCTCATGTTTTTCAGCGGTGGGTGGCTTGAGGGATTGCCTGAATTGAATCCTTCAAGAGTCGTTCCAAACCAGTTGGTAGTGAGTATGTGTACCTTGACACAAGTGGACCTTGGGTGGGACCCAAGGGGGAAGGCACAACCAGAAGACATCTAATAGCCAGGTAACTCTGTGCACAGACCAAGGTAAGAAAATTGACTTTTAAGTACTACCTTGGTGGCTGGGGTTTGGGTTTTAGTTGTTATGAGGGACTAAGAAAATTATCCTGGGGGTTCGGGAGTATCAAACTGGTTCATGGGTGGGACCCCTAACTTGATTGCCTTTTCGCGATTTGTAAGGACACCAGAATCACCTGACAGGGGTCAGGCTAACCCCTATAAAGTGCCCTACCTTGAGTTGGACTCAAGGATGTTCTGGGGAACGAATCCTCAGATTCTGTCGGGATTGGATCCCTATTGGGAGAGGTGATTGAGGCCACTGGGTGGTGAACCAGGGTGAAATGGGTTGTGCAACATGTAGTAAAGGAAAATCCTCCGCTGAGAAGGGAGGCGTCCCTGGCATCATTTCTCCAGAAAGTCCATTGGGTAGGATGTTGGGAAATGAACACACACATGACAAAAAGATAGGAAAAAAGGTGATAAAGTATTGTTGTTTTGTATGGATTAAGGAACCTAATCTTCGTCCTGCCGTCTTCTGGCCAAAGTACAGGTCGGACGAAGACTGGGTTTGTCAATAGTTAAATTAATATGTTAATGAAAAAGAACCCTTCAGTCAGAAGGAGTCTGATTATGCCTCCTGTTGGAAGGGTGAATCTAAAATTTCGGATGTGCACTGTAAAAATAGATGAAAAGAAAATCTCTAGTGCACCGAGTCAGGGGCAGGCAGTAGGACTGGGGCAGGGGGATGAAGGTCCCACCACATCTGAGACAGAACAGGAAATAGATAAAAGTCTATTGCAAAACGCACCAGAAGCCAAATGGAAAGATTAGAAGAAAGTAAAGGGGAGGCGGAAGAAATGTCTGTCTAAAACATGCTTCCATTAAGAGAGGTCCCGATCGGGGAAAGAGAAATTGGATTTGTTAATGCCCCTTTAACTAGTGGGGAAGTAAGGTCCTTTAAAAAAGAAATGAAAATACTTATAGAAGACCTGGTAGGTTTGTCAGAACAGATTGATCAATTCCTGGGTCCACATGTATATACTTGGACAGAATTGATGTCCATACCGAATATTTTATTTAGTGGAGAAGAAAGAGGGTTGATAAGGAAAGCAGGGAACAGGGAACACCCAATGGGAATTGAAGGGGCAGGTCAGGCAGAGGATAAGTTCCCCTTAAGAGACCCCAAATGGGATCATCAAAAACAAGAAGATAGGGAAAAGATGAAAATTATGAAAAATTTATTAATAAGGGCAATTGGAGAAGCCGCCCCAAAGTTGCAGAATTTAACGAAGGCATTTAAGGTATGTCAAAGAAAGGAGGAGAATCCCTTGGAGTTTTTACAAAGGCTGAAGGACTCTATGCGCAAATATTCTGGGATGGATTGAGAGGGGCCAGTGGGGGAAGGATTGTTGAAAATACACTTTGTGACTATGTCTTGGCCAGATAGTCAGAAGAAAATACAGGAAATAGAGGGATGGAGTGAGAAACCATTAGATGACTTGCTGAGGGAGGCTCAGAGAGTATTTGTAAGGAGAGAGGATGAAAAGCAGAAGCAAAAGGCAAAAATAATGTTAGCCTACGGTTGATGAGATAATAAAGAAAAAGACAAAACTAAAAGGAGAAAGAAACCGGAATGGTCAGGGAGGAGATGTTAAGGGGTCTGGTGGACGGGAACAAGGATCAAAGTGGAAATCCCCACAGGTGGGATGATATTATTGTGGAAAGACAGGTCACTTTAAGAGAGAGTGTCCAGATCTGAAAAAGGGAGCAAAGGCAATACCATTTATGAACCTTGATGAAAAATAGGGGTGTCAGGGGTTCCTGCCCCCGGAGACCCACCAGGAACCCTTGATAAATTTAAAGGTGGGACTTTATAAAGAGAACATAGTTTTCCTAGTCGATACGGGGGCAGTAAGGTCATCCTTTAAGTTTAGCCCAAGGCAGCGGGAATGAAAGAATTAATTGGATTATGGTGACAATTTTGTGGTGAGAGGCACGAAGAATCAGTTTTATGCTCATGACAAAATACTGCCACCAAATTGGGGATTGAATTAACTGCAGATGGTGCTGTGAAACCTGTTGCGGTTCTTAAAAATGAATGTGCGCGAGTAAAACAATTGCAGAAACAGAATGAGAAGTCACAAGTGACTGGTAAACAAACAGATCTGCACAATTACAGTTTTAAAAATGTTTTAGTCACTTGTTGCATTTCCACCCTGAATTACAGATAATGATTTTTATATTTATATAATATATAATTAATAATTAACATTTATAATAAATAGATTGTGCTCGCCTGAATCAATATTAATTGGCAGGATCCCTTCACACATTCTCAGTGACCTGTCATATTGATTCATGGTTAATTTAAAATATGACTGCATTAATTTATTGTTAATTAAAGAATGGAAAGCTACATTACTGGCTGATGAGGTAACTAAAGAAGCAGCCCTGAATCCACAGGAAGTGGTGGTTTATTCCCTAATACGTACTGTCCCAGGTCCTCGGGAAGCTCCTATCTCTGGCCACTGCCAATCCCAGAAACTAAAGATTTGTTCTTAAAGAAGCATATGCTGGGCTTGTCCTCCTCTTTGTTTTTCCTCAGGAAGCACGGTTTATTAGCACAGACTCCGCCCCTTGAATTCGCTGTGCATCCGCTCAGACCGGGAGATTGGGTCTTAGTAAAATCATGGACAGAGATTAAATTGCAACCAGACTGGGAAGGGCTGTACCAGGCTCTCTTGACCACTGAAACAGCGATAAGGATGGCGGAGAAAGGCTGGACTCACTACACTCTGATCAAAGGGACAGTGGAATTTCCAGTTGAGGAAGAAGTCTGGACAGCCGAATCAACGCAAGACCTGCTGAAACTCAGGCTAAAGAGACTTTGAGTAACTGAGTATAAAGTGGTGACGCGAGCGAGGGATTATTTCTGTAGGATTGTATATTAAGTTTTTTTTTGCTTCAGCATGATTTTTAGAATGCTGGGGATGCTTAGAGTTATGATACTAGCCCTTTTAGTATTGGGATTTTGTGAAACATTATTTTCATATGTGTTATTAACAGTCCCTAAATCTGATAATCCGCAAGTAATGGACCTGATACGTGCAGCTTAGTAAATTGTGGGGATGGAGATAATCAGAGACAGTACTGCAGCTCAGAGATACATCTTAAGTCCTATGGGGATGGCCTTGGGGATGGTACTTGGTACGATGGTCTCATCACAGTACACCGGGCCCCCTATTTGGGATAGAAATGAAAACAAAATAGGAATGATTTCTCGGGCAGTTGTTTTTGAATTAGCATAGGACAGGGAAAATTACTGGATAATAAGTTACAACCTTTCACCCTTCCTGATGACCTTAAAGTAGTAAAAATTATAGAGGTAAAGGACTTAAAACAGACCATTGAAATAGAAACTGGATACGGGGGTACAAATGCTTGGGTTGAATGGGTGAAATATACTGTGAAAAGTCTGAATAAAAGCAATTGCTATGCATGTGCCTCAGGTAGACCGGTGGCTCGCGTGGTCCCCTTTCCGCTCGGGTGGAAGTGAGACAGGGCTGGTATATTATGCATGATAGCCCTGTGTCAGGCTGAGACGGCGTGGGGTAACCCAGGCTGTTGGTCTTTGCTGTTGTTGTTCCCTCCCCTGAAGAAGAAGGAATTAAAAATTCCCCCTTCATTTTCGGACATGGTGGGGATTCCACCTCCTGTGTACGAAGGCAGGGGTCAGACTAGTCCCGATTTCTGGGAGACTTAAAGTTACGCTCGGAAATTGAAACGGTTTCCGAGACAGAGTGGGGAGGAAACTATTCAGCTTTAAAGATACCCTGAGCGGATTTGTGGTGGTACTGTGGCGGAAAGATTCTAAGACCTACTATGCCCTCTGACTGGTGAGGCACTTGTGCAATTGTACAATTGGCCATTCGATTCACCCTAGCATTTGAACGAGGTGGGATTCCTGAAATGAAGAAAACCGTTGTCCCAGAATCAATAAGATCAACATACACTGACAAAACAAAAGGAGGAATTGAGAGAGAAAAATTTCAGGTTGTCAGGTGTATGTTGATTTTAACAAATATAGAGGGACTTTTAAAGAAATAGTTTTAAGCTAAGAAATAACTTTGAGTATTGTAGCTGACCACAAAAGAAGCAGCAGGGGCATTTCGCAATAAGCTCATAGTTTGTGGGTCTGCTTTTTGGACTATCAAAATAGTAAAGGATGATCTCAGAAGTCAGAAGGTAAGGAAAGAGGAACTGGATAAATTAACAGGAAGGC
Organism: Hemiscyllium ocellatum; assembly: GCF_020745735.1. NCBI lineage: Eukaryota > Metazoa > Chordata > Chondrichthyes > Orectolobiformes > Hemiscylliidae > Hemiscyllium > Hemiscyllium ocellatum. Next base: position 88,497,975 of record NC_083410.1, read on the forward strand.
TGTAACAAACAAGGACAGCCAAATGAGACAGATTTAAAAGGAAAATAAGTGAGGTAATTAATAAGTATGATCGGCTTAGGCTTGGGTGCAGGGAATTACCAAATGAGGGAATAACAGGCGCAAGTAATGACCAAATAAGAGGATAGAATGAAATAGACACTTATGATAGGTTTATTGTTTAGTGTAGGGGTGTCGAGAGACCCCTCAGAAAAGTATAAAAAACTCTGTATTTTGCTGTCGGGTGTGGCTCTCCTCAGAGAGCTGCCCATCTTTGAAGATGTTTGAATAAATGTACTGCTTCAGAACTCTTTGACTCAGACTGAAAATTATTGATTAAGTGGGTTCGTTTCTCATATTAACATTGCGATCTTTTGTACTGGCTGAAATAAATTTCACACTGTTAGGCTGAATCTAGGTTCAACTGCAAAACTGGCGACATGTTCAGGTCAAAAGTGCAAGATTCTGTACTGATTGTTGTCAGCTCTTGTAACCATTGTGTGTATTGTAACCATTGTGTTTATGTAGGTAGTCTAGTTGAGTTTCTGGTCAATGATAACTCCAAGGTGGTTCATAATGGAGATTCAGTGATGTTAACACCATTGAATGTCAAGGGTCAGTGGTTGGATTGTCTTTTATTGAAGATGGTCATTGCCTGGCATTTGTGTGATGTGAAGGCTACTTTCCATTTGTTAGCTCAAGCCTGGATATTGTCCAGATCTTGCTGCATTTGAACATGGTCTGCTTCAGTATCTGAGGATTTGTGAATGGTGCTGAACAGTGTGCAATCATTGGAGAACATCCCAATTTCTGACCTAATGATGGAGAGAAGGTTATTGACAGAGCAACTGAAGATGGTTGGGTGGAGGACACTACCATGAGGAAATTCTGCGGAGATATCCTGGAGCTGTGCGGGAGCCTGGTCTCTGGTGGTCCTCTGATTACCGGCTGCCTTGGGCATTTCTTTCTCGGAGGCTACAGAGCTGTGGCTCAAACGCCCGGACCAACCAACCCAACCACCCCGTGGCTCAACACTTTAACTCTCCCTCCCACTCCACCGAGGACATGCAGGTCCTTGGACTCCTCCACCGGCAAAACATAACAACATGACGGTTGGAGGAAGAACGCCTCATCTTCCGCCTGGGAACCCTCCAACCACAAGGGATGAACTCAGATTTCTCCAGTTTCCTCATTTCCCCTCCCCCCACCTTGTCTCAGTCGGTTCCCTCAACTCAGCACCGCCCTCCTAACCTGCAATCTTCTTCCTAACCTCTCCGCCCCCACCCCACTCCGGCCTATCACCCTCACCTTGACCTCCTTCCACCTATCACATCTCCATCGCCCCTCCCCCAAGTCCCTCCTCCCTACCTTTTATCTTAGCCTGCCTGGCACCCTCTCCTCATTCCTGATGAAGGGCTTATGCCCGAAACGTCGAATTTCCTATTCCTTGGATGCTGCCTGACCTGCTGTGCTTTAACCAGCAACACATTTTCAACTATCACTACGAGGTGCTGAGCATATAGTGATCCTGCACTCTTTGTCTTGGGATCCCCTGTGAGGCCTCAGTATCTGACTGCTGGGGATGGGGTGTGGTCAGCTTGTCGATGTTTCCTCTGAAGAATGTCTCCTCTCGGTCCACTTGCAGAGATCACAGAGATGCTGGTGGTACCTGCAAGCAAGTGAATGAATCATGGTCAATGGCTCGAAGTGATGTGTGATTACTGAAACTGAGAGCGCGGTTAGTGGGAGAATGGCAGAGGAGGGCAGGGTGAGATTTACTTATTTGGTGCAACATGTATGTTTCTGCAGCCCCACAGGAGTGGTATCAGTTTGGTCCTGTGAGGGCAAGGATCATTGGGGATTTGGAATTTCTTAGCTCCCTACCCCTACACTTTCCAAGTTGTCTCCAGTTATGGGCTGTTTTTCCCTGTAACACCAGAAGAGAGCAGTGGGTGGCACAGCTGTTAGTGCTGGTACAGATGGAGGAAGCGTGGGGAGCTATTCTGATGGAGGCAATGTGGATGGCATGCTGGGTTTGAGAATGAACGAGAATGAGTGAGGGAAGATGGAACATGTAGTAGTGAAAGTGGCAGAGAAAAGAATGTGATGCATACTTTGATGGAGCAGACAAGACCAATGACCTTTATTCTATATTGTTGACCCTTTCTCCCCACCATGGAGTTGGCACTGGCCTGAGTAACGACCTCCAGGACTCTGCTGGGGAATAGTAATGCCATCTTTCCCTTCTCTGCCCATGTGCTGACTCTGCTGTTGATTGAGCAGGGCAGCTTCAGAATGCTAGTCCCCGCCTGGGCACACAGTGGCCTTTTAAAGATGGTGAGGCTATGAAGGATATTGGTGTTTCAGCTGTTATCTACTGAGTGCTGCATTGTCATGGGAATGGCATGTGGTAAGATGGGGTGGCATTCAGACACGGGGGATGCCATAGTGGCGGGGTGGCTAATTGATGAGGTGAGTTTGGTAGGATACAGAGAGAGAACCTGCTAGGCCTCACGGTGAGCAACCCTCCAAAACACCCAACGCAACTCGAATTTGGCCAAAAAATGTAAAATCCACCCTAAATCTTTTAATGTGGAGTTGAGTATTAAATGTTTTACAGTACACAAACAATGTAGCCTGTGCTACATACGGGGTCATCTATCTGTGGGTCATAGGTCATGCAACAGCAGTAAGGTGAAGCCTCCATTAAAGCTCTGTCTGTCAGCTGCAATTCAGTTTGAGATGTCGAGTTGTTCTTTCAGCCTGGCATGTGACAATAGTCCCTTTCTTGCTACCCCCTTCAGCAATACCTTTCCTTATATTTTAAATTTCACTCTCATCATACTCAGAGCTGATCTATTGCCCTGGAGAAAAAAAGGATTCTTTTTCCAGTTTAAAAAAAAGTGTCTCATAGCAAATCAGGATTCAGCCTCATCGTATTGACCAAGGGCTCAGTTCAATTATTACTGTCAGTGGCAAATACATCTCTGTGTGTATTGATGGACTATATAAGCAGAAACCATCCCGAACATGCTCTTACTTTGTGGGCAAGTTTGAATATTTTATTTACAAAATTGTGCATCTTGATTAATTGTAGCATGGTTTTGTAATTGGCAATTGAGTTTACAAATCATTATACCAAAAAAAGCTTTAAAGAATATAACATGGGTGATTTGATGGTGGGGTAAAAATTCAGTTGTGCATAAGCGCTGCTGGATATTGAGAAAGAATCGAAAATAATCTTATACAAAAGCAGTTCAAAACATTTTTCACGGGTGACTCGCTGTTAGGAAGAAAAGATTCAGAGCTGCATAAAAGCATTGCTGTATAGCAGTGAAGAAAAGATAAAATCTTCAGCATTTTAATTTTTTACCCTACATGTCTTATTACCCTCCCCTATTTATATCAATCTCATATTGCCCTTCGTGGCCAGTGCTGGTAAAATGCTAATTGTTTAATTAGTGACATAGAAACAAAAATAAACTTCAAGATTTCTGACCTCTCTGCTTTGTTGTGTGAGGTGGCCGAGTGTTACATAGCCCTCAAGGAGGGCAGCCCAGTCTGTAGTTGTACAGTGGAGGTCTGGGTCATCATTGTGGGAAGCAACATTTGTATCACAGTCAGGAGCCTGCTGTCAAAGTCAGGGGCATTGAGTAGTGCCCCAGTGTTTCAGCCATCCATTTCACAACCACTCGGTCCACCTGCACTTCACTGCCTATGAGCAACCGCCACACTGGCCCAGTGTACAACACTACTGCAGAGTGATATGATATATAAGAGAGTGGAGGATGTGACCCTCGACGTAGCCAGTGCCCTGATACACGTGAAACTCCTTGAATAGCAATCCAACTCCAAATTGACAACCACTGTTGCTATATTCTGATCTTTTTGAGTCACAGTAAGAATCTACTAAGTTGCACATCTTATCGATATTGATCAAATCCCTGAATCTTCCCAATCACCCCTTTTTCACAGGAATATTTTATTTTGTTATTATTGGCTGCAATAGTATGACATAGTTTTGGCATGAGTAATTGTTGATCCAAATTAATCATATCTTGAAAATGGATTGAGCCTGTTTTGGATAAGTGGTATTGTGTTGTACTGCATTTGCATTTTGCTCTCTGGATCTACAATATCTACTTGCGTTTGTATTACACCTTCAACAAAGTAACTTGCCTGAAGGTGTGAGACAGCAATGTAATGAGACAAAGAGTTGACAGCAATGAAGGAGACACTCAGAGAGCTGACCAAAATCTTAGTTTGAAAGAGTGTCTTGAAGAAGATGAAGAGTTAACAAAGCTAATTCCAGGGCCTAGGACCTAGAGAGTTGAAAGCTTGTCTGCCAATAGTGGATCAAATAAAGTTGGGCATGGATTGACAGAAAGGATATTGGAGAGGGAGGGGGAGGATCCAGTTTTGTAGCCCATGCCGGGACAAACGTCATAGGCAAGACTAGGAATGAGGACTTGTTTAGGAGTATCAGGAACTAGCAATTAAATGTATAAACAGGTCCTCAATGGTTATAATCTCTGGATTTCTGCCCAAGCCATGTGCAAATTGGTATGGAGACATAGGAATAAGGGAAATAAACACCTGGCTGAAAAATTTGGTGTGGTAAAGAGGGGTTCCTTTTCATGGGGCACTGGCATCAGTATTGGAACAGAAGGGACCTGTACAGCTGGGTCGGTCTCCATCTGAACTGAACTGGGACCGGTGTTCTAGTGAAAAGGATAAATAGGATGATCGACAAGACTTTATACTAGGAGGTGGGGGAGTGGGGAGGAAGAGAGGTATAAAACTCCATGAAGTATAATGGCGAGTAGGAAACAAAGCAGCAGGTAGGTTCTGTGGGGGCGGATTCAACCGTATGGAAAAATACAAAACAAAATGGAAAGAAAGGAGAAATCGTGAGAGGTTATTGAAGTCTCCAGCATACAAATAGGACAGAATGTTTGGAAAGGGTTAGAAATCAAATTTCAAACGCACTGAATGAACAAATGACAATGAGACAAGGGACGGTCAATACAGGATGAAGGTGTTGTGTCTGAATGCATGCAGCATATGAAATAAGGTAAATGAGCTTGTGCAGATCAAAATTGGCAGGTATGATGTGGTCGGCATCATTGAGAGATATGGCTGCAAGGGGATCAGAACTGGGGCTAAATATCCAAGGATATACATTCTACTGAAAAGACAGGCAGGTGGGCAGAGAGGGATGGGTTGCCTTGTTAGTGAGAAATGAAATGAAATCAATAACAATAAATGAAATAGAGTCAAATGATGTAGAATCTGTGTGGGTAGAGTTGAGGAACTGCAAAAATTTAAAAAAAAACACATGATGGCAGTTATGTACAGGCCTCCAAACAGTGGGGTGCAAGATACACCAGGAAATAGAAAAGGTGTGTAAGAAAGGCAAGGTTACAGTAGGCCAACTTACTGGTCTATAGTTCCCAGGCTTTTCTTTGCAGCCCTCTTGTATAATGACACAACATTCGCTACCCTCCAGTCTTCTGGGACCTCACCCATGGCAAACTATGATGCAAAACTATCAGCCAGGGGCCTGGCAAATTCTTTTCTAGCCTCTTGGATCTATCTAGTCAGGACCAGGAGATTTATCCACCTTCATACATTCTAATACACCTCTACTGTGATATGGACTGTCCCCAAGGTATCACCACTAACTTCCCTAAGTCTTCATGTCTTTCTCCACGGTAAACACAAGAGAAATATTCATTGAGAACCTTGCTGATCTTCTGCGGTTCTACACATACATGTTCACATTGGTCCTTGAGGGGCCATATTCTCTTTCTAGTTATTCTTTTTCCTTTCATATGTTTAAAATACCTCTTTGGATTCACCCTAATCTTCTCAACCAAGGCTATCTTGTTCCCCCTTTTCACCCTCCTGGTTTTCTTCTTCAGGAAACTCCTGTATCCCCCTATGTGCCTCCCTTGATCTCATATTGTCTGTACCTGAGCTGTGCCTCCATTTCCTTTTCTGGTCAAAACCTCAATATCTGTCATCAGCTCTGAAAATGTGTTGCTGGAAAAGTGCAGCAGGTCAGGCAGCATCCAAGGAGCAGGAGAGTCGACGTTTCGGGCATGAGCCCTTCTTCAGGAAGAAACGTCGACTGCGTGCTTCCAGCAACACATTTTCAGCTCTGATCTCTACCATCTGCAGTCCTCACTTTCTCCTCAATGTCTGTCATCATCCAGGGTTCACTATTCCTACCAAACTTGCCCTTCACCCTCACAGGAACATGTGGACTTTGAACTCGAGATATCTCACTTTTAAAGGCCTCCCACACGCCAGAGGTCCCTTTGCTTGCAAACAAACTACTCCAAACAATCCCTGCAAGCTCCTGCCTAATTCCATCAAAATTCACCCTGCCCCAGTTTAGAACTTGAATCTGTGGACAAGTTTTGTCCCTCTCCATGCCTATTTTAAAATTAATAGAATTATGGTCATTGGTGCCAAAGTCCCACCCCACCCCACCACTGTCACCTCCATCAACTGTCTTCCCTATTTCCCAAGAGTAGATCGAGTTTTGCCCCTTCCCAAATCAGGCCCTCTATATACTGCCTGAGGAAAATTTTCTGAATGCACTTAAATTCCACCCCATCTAGGTTCTTAATGCTCTGGCAGTCCCAGTCCACATTAGGAAAATTAAAATCCCTTATTATGATAATCCTATTGCGCCTGCAATCTCCCCAATTTCCCTGCATATTTGTTCCTCTAATTCCCATTGATTATTTGGGGGCCTATAGTATGACCCCCAGTGATGTCACCCTCCCCTTATTTCTTAGCTTCACCCACAAAGCCTCACCAGATAATCCTTCAGTTATTTCATCTCTGATTACTACTCGCCTTAATGAAAAATGCAACTCCCCCTCCCTTCCTCCCAGCACCTCTGTCCTGCCTAAAACACCTTCATGCCATATAAGGCAACACACCATCTTGGATTCTCGTTTGCGGTCACAGAATCTCCTGTCTGTCCCTCTGACTACTGAGTCTCCTATCACGGAGATCCTGTTAACATTTACCCTTTCCCGCTGTGCCCCAGAGCCAGTCGTAGTGCCACCAACCTGGCTACCACTGCTTCCCGCTGAACAGTCATCCTCCCCAACAGTATCCAAAATGGTATACTTGTTTGAAGGGAATGGTCACAAGGGAGGTGTGACCACCTCAGTCAAAAAGTGTGGTGCTGGAAAAGCACAGCAAGTTAGGCAGCATCTGAGCAGCAGGCGAATTGACATAAGCCCTTCATCAGGAATGTTGTGAGGGGGCAAGGGAGCTGAGAGATAAATAGGAGGGTGTGGCTGGGGCTGGGGGAGGAAGATAACTGGGAATATGATAGGTGGGGGGGGGGTGATGGTGATAGGTCAGAGTGGAGGGTGGAGCAGATAGGTGGGAAGGAAGATGGACAGGTAAGACAGTTCAAGAGGGGGGTGCTGAGTTTGAGAGTTGGATCTGGGATAAGGTGGGGGAGGGGAGATGAGGAAACTAGTGAAATCCACATTGATGCCGTGCAACCAGCTCACTAAAACGCTTAACTATGATGTGCTCAGCATCTCTGATGATCCTGAGTGCACCCAGCTCCCTAGCATCATCTCCCAGAAGCTGCAGCTGGGTGCACTCCCCAGGGACAATGGAAGTCTCCCTGAGCTTTCACATCCTGCAAGGGGAACATGCAACTGCCCTAACTGCCATCTTAACTATTGTAAAACTAAACAAATTAAAAGGACTTTACCTGAGTTTACCTGAACGTTTTGCTGAGCCACTACTCTCCGAAGCCTCTTGAAGGCAGTTGATAGATTAAGGTGGATGGGGGGAGAGGGATGATGGTGATAGGTCAGAGTGGAGGGTGGAGCAGATAGGTGGGAATGAAAATGGACAGGTAAGACAGTTCAAGAGAGTGGTGCCGAGTTGGAGGGTTGGATCTGGGATAAGATGAGGGGAGGGAAGATGAGGAAACTGGTGAAGTCAACATAGATGCCGTGTGGTTGGATGGTCCCAAGGTAGAAGATGAGGCATTCTTCCTCCAGATGTCAAGTGGCTAGGATTTGGCAGTAGAGTGGGAGGGGGAGTTGAAGTGGTAGGTCACAGGGCAGTGGGGTTGTTTGGTGCATGTGTCCCGGAGATGTTCACTGAAACATTCCGCAAGTTGGTGTCCTGTTGCCCCAACGTAGAGGGGGCCACTTTGAGAGCACAGACACAGTAGATTAAGTGTTTGGATGTGCAGGATAGTCTCTGCCAGATGTGGAAGGATCCTTTAGGGCCTTGGATGGAGGTGAGGGGGGAGGTGTGGGTGTAGGTTTCACACCTCTTGCGGTGGCAAGGGAAAGTGCTGGGAGTGGAGGGTGGGTTGGTGGGAGTCGTGGACCTAACGAGGGAGTTGCAGAAGAATTGATCTCTGCAGAACGCTGATAAGGGTGGGGAGGAAATATATATCTGGTGGTGGGGTCTGATTGTGGGTGGCAGAAATGGCAAGGGATGATGTGTTGTATCTGGAGGTTAGTGGGTGGAAGATGAGGACTGAGGTGGAGGTGGGGGTTTCTGTCCTTGTTGCAGTTGAAGTGGTGAGACTCAAGGGCTTCCACCTTCATCTACCTATTGCTGTCCAAGCCACCTTCCCCCCCCACCCAACACCTCTCTTATTTATCTCTCAGCCCCTAACATATTCCGAATTGAGAGTTTACATCTTATTGGTTGACTGTCCTGCTCCTCAGATTCTACCTGACATGTTGTGCATTTCCACCCTTTCACTCTTTTTTTATTTCAAAAATATACTTTATTCATAAAACATTTTGATGATCTGTACAATTGGTCATGCTGTACATACGTAAGCATTCCATTTCTTTGCATACAGAGATCGAGTAATCATTCGTATATACAGGTCAGTACGTCTACCATCCATGAATTTAGCTGAGGTGTCAGTGGAACCTACTTACTGCATGGGCCCCCTGTTCTTTGACAAGCAGACGTTACACGGTGGCCTTTCCCCACCGCACCTTGGCGGCAGCTGCCCCAAGCTTCAGCGCGTCCCTCAACACGTAGTCCTGGATCTTGGAATGTGCCAGTCTGCAACACTCAGTCAGGATCAACTCCTTCAGCTGGAAGATCAACAGGTTTCGACCACCCAGAGAGCATCCTTCACTGAGTTGATGATCCTCCAGGCACAGTTGATGTTCGTCTCAGTGTGGGTCCCGGGGAACAGGCCGTAGAGCACGGAGTCCCATGTCACGGCGCTGCTCAGGACGAACCTCGACAAACACCACTGCATTCCTCTCCAGACTTCCTCTGCATAGGCACATTCCAGAAGGAGGTGTGTGACAGTCTCGTCCCCCCCGCAGCCTCTTCGAGGGCAGCGTGCGGTGCGGCTGAGAGTCCGGGCGTGCATAAAGGATCTCACAGGCAGAGCCCTTCTCACCACCAGCCAAACCATGCCTTGGTGCTTGTTGGAAAGTTCTGGCGATGAGGCATTCTGCCAAATGGCTTTGACAGTCTGCTCAGGGAACCGCTCGATAGGATTTGTCCTCTCCTTTTCCCGAAGGGTCTCGAGGACACTACGTGCTGACCACTTCCTGATGGACTTGTGGTCAAAGGTGTTTTTCTTCATAAATTTCTCCACGAAGGACAGGTGGTACGGAACGGTCCAACTACTCGGAGCGTTCCGCGGCAGCGAGGCCAGGCCCATCCTTCGCAACACCGGGGACAGGTAGAACCTCAGTACATAGTGACACTTGGTGTTTGCATACCAGGGACCCACACACAGCTTGATGCAGCCACACACAAAGGTGGCCATCAGGGTGAGGGTGGCATTGGGTGTGTTTTTATATCCCATTGCCCAGATCTTTGTATATCAAGTCCCTTCAGGCCCAGCCCATCTTTGATCTCCATATAAATTGGAAGATGGCCTGGGTGACTGCAGCAGAACTTTTTTTTTATTTCAAAAATATACTTTATTCATAAAATATGCATAGAATAATTTGATACACTGTACATTAGGTAATGCCATTCATATTTCCACATTTACATACACAGCTCCGAATTATCATTATTCCATACAGATCTGTGCATCTCTCACTCACATATTGAGCTAAGGCGTCAGCAGAGCCCAAATGACTGCATGGGCCCCCTGCTTTTCTTTCGACAGGCAGATGTTAAACGGTGGTCTTTCCCCACCGCGCCTTGGCGGCAGCTGCCCCAAGCTTCAGCGCGTCCCTCAACACGTAGTCCTGGACCTTGGAATGTGCCAGTCTGCAACACTCAGTCGGGGTCAACTCCTTCAGCTGGAAGATCAACAGGTTTCGGACCACCCAGAGAGCGTCCTTCACCGAGTTGATGATCCTCCAGGCGCAGTTGATGTTCGTCTCGGTGTGCGTCCCGGGGAACAGGCCGTAGAGCACGGAGTCCCGCGTCACGGCGCTGCTCGGGACGAACCTCAACAAATACCACTGCATTCCTCTCCAGACTTCCTCTGCATAGGCACATTCCAGAAGGAGGTGTGTGACAGTCTCGTCCCCCCCGCAGCCGCTTCGAGGGCAGCGTGCGGTGCGGCTGAGAGTCCGGGTGTGCATAAACGATCTCACAGGTAGAGCCCTTCTCACCACCAGCCAAGCCATGTCTTGGTGCTTGTTGGAAAGTTCTGGCGATGAGGCATTCTGCCAAATTGCTTTGACAGTCTGCTCAGGGAACCACTCAACAGGATCCGCCCTCTCCTTTTCCCGAAGGGTCTCGAGGACGCTACGTGCTGACCACTTCCTGATGGACTTGTGGTCAAAGGTGTTTTTCTTCAGAAATTTCTCCACGAAGGACAGGTGGTACGGAACGGTCCAACTACTCGGAGCGTTCCGCGGCAGCGAGGCCAGGCCCATCCTTCGCAACACCGGGGACAGGTAGAACCTCAGTACGTAGTGACACTTGGTGTTTGCGTACCGGGGATCCACACACAGCTTGATGCAGCCACACACAAATGTGGCCATCAGGGTGAGGGTGGCATTGGGTGTATTTTTTCCCCCGTTGCCCAGATCTTTGTACAGTGAGTCCCTTCGGACCCGGTCCATCTTTGAACTCCATATGAACTGGAAGATGGCCCGGGCGACTGCAGCGGCGCAGGTTCTGGGAATAGGCCAGACCTGTGCCACGTACAACAGCAATGACAGTGCCTCACACCTGATGACCAGGTTTTTTCCCGTGATGGAGAGCGACCGTAGCCTCCATCTGCCCAGTTTCTGCCTCACTTTACTGATACGCTCCTCCCAAGACTTGGCGCACGCCCCAGCCCCCCCGAACCAAATACCCAGCACCTTCAGGTGGTCGGTCCTGACGGTGAAGGGGATCGAGGATTGGTCGGCCCAGTTCCCGAAGAGCATGGCCTCGCTCTTGCCTCGGTTTACCTTGGCCCCCGAGGCCCGTTCGAACTGGTCACAAATGCACATGAGTCTGCGCACGGACAGCGGATCCGAGCAGAAAACGGCGACGTCATCCATGTACAGGGAGGCCTTAACCTGCAGGCCCCCGCTGCCCGGAATAGTCACCCCTCTCAGGCTCGCATCCTTCCTGATGGACTCGGCAAATGGCTCTATGCAGCACACAAACAAGGCTGGAGAGAGAGGGCAGCCCTGCCTGACTCCAGATCTGACTGGGAAGCTATCTGATTCCCACCCATTGATTGAGACTGCACTGACGATGTTGGTGTAGAGCAGTCTGATCCAATTGCAGATTCCCTCCCCAAAGCCCATTTTGGAGAGAACATCTCTCATATACATGTGTGATATCCTGTCAAAGGCTTTCTCCTGGTCCAGGCTGATCAGGCAGGCGTCCAACCCTCTGTCCTGCACGTAGGCGATCGTATCCCTGAGGAGTGCGAGACTCTCAGCGATCTTCCTGCCTGGCACAGCACAGGTTTGGTCAGGGTGAATCACCGACCCCAGAGCAGACCTGACCCGGTTGGCAATTACCTTTGACAGGATTTTGTAATCTGCATTCAACAGTGTGATCGGTCTCCAATTTTTGAGTTCCTCCCTCTCCCCCTTCCGCTTATAGATGAGGGTGATGATGCCTTTCCTCATGGATTCGCTCATGGTACCTGCCCGAAGCATACTGACATACACCTCCAGCAGGTCCTGGCCAATCAAGTCCCACAGAGCGGAATAGAGCTCGACCGGTAAGCCGTCGCTTCCGGGAGTTTTATTCTTTTCGAAGGACTCGAGGGCCTTGGTCAGCTCGTCCAGAGATAGTGGCTGGTCCAGCCTCTCGCGTGTTCTGTCGTCTAAGACCTCCGTGATAGACGACAGGAACGACTGGGAGGCCGCGCTGTCGGTCGGCTTCGCGTCATACAGACTGGCATAGAAGGATTTACTGATCCTCATGACGTCAGCCTGAGATGACGTTGTCGAGCCGTCTTCTTCCTTCAGGCTGCTGAGCACAGAGCTCTCTTTGTGCACCTTCTGGAAGAAGAAACGTGAGCACGTCTCGTCCTGCTCCACCGAGCGGACCCTGGACCGGAAGATTATCTTGGAGGCCTCTGAGGCAAAGAGCGAGGCTTGCTGGCCCTTCACCTCCTTGAGGTCCTCTGTGACATCGACCCCCATCGTCTGCAGCAGGAGCAGGTTCTGCATACTTTCCTGGAGCTGGGACAGTTTTCCCCGCCTCTCTCTCGCCTCCTGAACACCTTTGAGGATGAAGAACCTCTTGATGTTCCCTTTAACTGTTTCCCACCAGTCTGCTGGAGACTCAAAGAGGGGCATCACCGTTCTCCAACCTGCGTAGTCCCTCTTGAGCTCCTCAATGTTTCCCAGGGTCAACAGCTTTGTGTTCAGCTTCCACTTTCCTTTACCCGCCCACTGCTCATCCTGTAGGTGACAGTCGGCCAGCAGGAGGCAGTGGTCAGAGAAGAACACCGGCTTGACGTCGGTGGATCTGACCGAGAGCGTTCGGGACACAAACAGGTAATCTATCCTTGAGCGGATAGACCCGTCTGCCCGTGACCAGGTGTATCTACGTTGCGCTCCGTCTGCAGGGGTGCTGAAGACGTCGTGCAGCTTTAGACAATTCACATTGTCCAGTCCTCTGCAAATCACTTGTGTTAACTTGAACTGGGAGGGTATCTTGTGAGATCCTCCTTCTGGTAGTGGTGACTGTGCTGATGCAAATCTTCAACCCGACAGCCAATCCACGCTGTTATAGTCCTCTGCCGATTATTTATCTTGATAGGACTTGAATATGAAAGCAGGGATATACTTCTCAGGCTTTCTCAGGCTCTGGTCAGACCATGTTTAGAGCATTGTGAACAATATTTAGCCCCATACCTCAGGAAGGATATATTGGCCTTGGAGCAGGTCCAGAGGAGATTCACAAGAATGATCCCAGGAATGAAAAGCTTAACATATGAGGAACGTTTGAGGACTCTGGCACAATTCTCAATGGAATTTAAAAGGATGAGGGATGACCTGATTGAAACTTACAGAATACTGAACAGCCAGGACAGAGCAGGCGTTGGGAAGATGTTTCCACTGTTAGGAGAGGCTAGGACCCAAGGGCACAGTCTTACAGCAAAGGGAAGACCCTTTAGAATGGAGATAAGGAGAAAAGTCATCAGCCAGAGAATGGTGAATTGGTCGAATTCATTGCCACAGAAGGCTGTGGAGGCCAGATCATTGAGTATATTTAAAACAGAGATAAATAAATACTGTAGGTATATCAGGAATAAAAGAATGTCTAGTGTAAGATTAGGGTCAAGAGTGTGGTGCTGGAAAAGCACAGCAATTCTGGAAAATGTGAAAATAGATAAATTCCCTGGGCTAAATCCTCAGATTCTCTGGGAAGTCAGGGAAGAGATTACAGAGCCTATGGCTTTGATCTTTATGTCATCATTGTTGACAGGAATCATGCTAAGACTGGAGGATAGCAAATGTTGTTCCCTTGTTCAATAAGGGGAGTAGAGACAATCCTGGTAATTATAAAGCAATGAGCCTTACTTTGGTTGTGGGTAAAGTGTTGGAAAAAGTTATAAGCAATAGGATTTATAATCATCTAGAAAGGAATAAATTGATTAGGAATAGTCAACACGGTTTTGTGAAGGGTAGGTCATGCTTCACAAACCTTATTGAGTTCTTTGAAAAGGTGACTAAACAGATGGATGAGGGTTGATGTGGTGGATATGAATTTCATTAAGGCATTTGATAAGGTTTCCCATGGTAGGCTCATGCACAAATACAGAGGCATGGGATAGAGGGTGATTTAGCTGTTTGGATCAGAAATTGGCTAGCTGAAAGAAGACAGAAGGTGGTGAAGTTCAGTTTCTAGTGGTGTACCACAAGGATCTGTTTTGGGGTCACTGCTGTTTGTCATTTTTATAAATGACCTGGATGAGGGCGTAGAAGGATGGGTTAGTAAATTTGCGAATGACATTAATATCGATAGAGTTGTGGATAGTGACGAAGGATGTTGCAGGTTACAGAGACTGAGAGGTAGCAAATGGAGTTTAATGTGGAAAAGTGTGAGGTGATTCACCTTGGAAGGAGTAACAGGAATGCAGAGTACTGGGTTATTGGTAAGATTCTTGGTAGTGTAGATGAACAGAGATCTTGGTGTCCACGTACATAGATCCCTGAAAGTTGCCACCCAGGTTGCTGGGTTGTTAAGAAGGTATACGGTGTGCTAGCTTTTAGTAGTAGAGGGATTGAGTTTCAGAGCATGAGGTCATACTGCAACTGTACAAAACCCCTTTGTGGCCGCACTTGGAGCATTGTGTACAGTTCTGGTCACCGTATTATAGGAGGGATGTGGAAGCTTTGGAAAGGGTTCTGAGGAGATTTACCAGGATGTACGGAGGAAAGGTCTTATGAGGAAAGGCTGAGGGACTTGACGCTGTTTTCGTTCGAGAGAAGATGGTTGAGAGGTGACTTAATTGAGACATATAAGATAATCAGAGGGTTAGATAGGGTGAGAGTGAGAGCCTTTTCCCTCAGATGGTGATGGCTAGCCTGAGGGGACATAGCTTTAAATTGAGTTGTGATAGATATATGACAAATGTCAGAGGTGATTTCTTTACTCAAGGAGTAGTAGGGATGTGAAACACACTGCCTGTAACAGTAGTGGATCTCCAACTTTAAGGGCATTTAAATGGTCTTTAAATGGATAGACATATGGATAAAAATTGAATAGTGTAGGTTAGATGAACTTCAGATTGGTGTGTCAGGTCGGTGCAGCATTGAGGGCCGAAGGGCCTGTATTGCGCTGCAATGTTCTATGTTCTATGTTCTTGATTGCCAAGGGGGTCAAAGGTCATGGGGAAAAAGCAGGAAGATGGGGTTGAAAAACCTACCAGTCATGATTTGATGGCAGAGCAGACTCGATGGACCGAATGGCCTAATCTCTGCTCCTATGTTTTCTGGTCTTATGATCTTAATAGTTGTAGAGGTTCAGTAATATTTAACTTGCAATGCCAATAGCACCAGGAATGGTGTGAAAAATGTCTGCAATGCCAAACTGGAAGAACTGTAGGTCTTGAGGATGTTACAGAGATATTCCAGAGCTTGGAACCTGTGAGGCCACGTAGAGACATAAATATAAGGATGTGAATTTTTTAAACAAGTGAATAATTGGGCAACAGACCTTTAGCAAAGCTCAAATTTATAGAGAGTTCAAATGAGAGATAAATCAGGACAACATTGGAATAGTGAAACTTGAAGGTAAAAAAAGGCATAGACGGTGATGTTCCTCTGCCTTGGTAAAGCAGCCATATCGAGGGGCTAATTTGATTTAAGTCTCAATGACTTCCAAATAATTTTCTGGATGCAAAAGGAAGCCATTGCAAAGATTAAGTGTTCTGGAGTCAAAACTGCTGTGGAAGCTATGTCAATGCAATGAGATAGGAATCTGGCATGATCTGGCAGTATTGCTTCATATGGCTTTGCAATTGCAAATGATCAGCCATGTGGAAGTACTGATCTAGAAATTGCTGCTGGTAACATCAGCTTGCAAGCTCTTTTGCACAATCCATTCCTGCTTTTTTTTAAAGCACAGACGTTAACTTGTTTATTATGAGCCCTCACTGGAGTAACCAATACAGGAAAACCTTTCAAATACTTGCTGAAATCACAGAATCAATGCTGGAAATCGTACCTTTGATTTTATTGGCTTTGATTATCTCCAGCTTCAGGTGCTGGTATAATACTTGTACACTGAAATGCAGTTGCTAATATGATGATACCTAGATTGAACGAACTGCCTTTCATAAACTCAGTGATCTGGATACAAGGAGAACTTACCCTGCATTTATTCTTTGAAATAGTACAAATGCAATTTTCATGCCTAGCTGAGAGAGAAAATGGGACTTTGGTTTGACATGTGATTTGAAAGACTGTAGTTCTACCAATGCAACATCATGTGTAAGTATCAGTAACAGGTTACAGGCTGGAATCCCTCAACTGGGCATTTTGAGAGAGAAATTACAGGGGGACCAATGAGCCAAGGCTGAACTTCAAAGTTCAAAACAACAAACTAGATTTGGGAAGAGGATGCAGATTAACCTTCTCAGTGCAGAGATGCTCTTTGTCCAAAACTATGCTTACGGCTTGGGTCAAATATATTATTATGAGAGATAGGAGAGAAATGCAACCTCCGCTTGGCTTTCAAGATGTGTCTGTAATTCTTGATGGGGCGGAGCTGAGGTGGGACTGGAGTGGACAAAGTTAACAATCACACAACACCAGGTTATAGTCTAACAGAGTCAAGGTTAGTGTGGTGCTGGAGAAGCACAGCAGGTCAGGCAGCATCCGAGGAGCAGGAAAATCGACGATTTGGGCCGGAGCCCTTCATCAAGAATGAGGCAGTGAGCCTCAGGGGCGAAAAGATAACTGGGAGGGAATGGGGCTGGGGTGAAGGTAACTGAGCAGGTAGCAACCCACTGCACTCCTAGCTACCTTCTCCCCAGCCCCACTCCCCCTCCCATTTATCTGTCCACCCCTGAGGCTCCCAGCCTCATTCCTGATGAAGAAATCCAGCCCGAAATGTTGATTTTCCTGTTCCTCAGATGCTGCCTGACCTGCTGTGCTTTTCCAGCATCACTCTAATCTTGACTCTAATCTCCAGAATCGGCAGTCCTCACTTTCGTATAGTCTAACAGATTCATTTGGAACGGGATTAGTGGTGCTGGAAGAGCACAGCAGTTCAGGCAGCATCCAAAGTTCAGCGAAATCGACTTTTCGAGCAAAAGCCCTTTACCTCGTAGATTCATTTGGAAGCACTAGCCTGGAGTTGTGTAATCTAATTGCTTTGATCTTGTGAGGAGAGTTACACATTATTGATGTTTTGCAATGTCTTTCAACAGCTTCCCATTATTCGAGGTGTAACAGAGAAAGGAAATATCCTTCCTCTCCCCTCCCCTCTTTGTATTCGTACAGGGAGTGTGACTGATGACTGAAACTGACTTGGACCTTGCTGAACAATTGTTGCAGTGGCTTCGGCACATTGTCAGTGTTCTCCAGTTTTGTCAGGAACAAGTGTGAAACTGAGATGTGCCTGCTCTGTCCTTTCTATAGGAAGCCATTACCCATCTAGGCTAAACAAGAGAAACTGAGGCGAAATAAGGCACTAAAATCAGGGCTTTGTTCAAACTGCCTTTACACCAACAGCACTTTCCCCTTGTAGCCTCGAGTTTCTCCCAGACTGTTCGCCGTGGTTCAATGGCAATACTGTCAGCTCGGAGGCAGACAATCTCGGTGCCCCTGTGGAAATTTGAACAGAAAGTGCTGAAGTTTCATCCGAGAAGCTGGAAATAGATGCTGGGGTCAGTTTTCATGTCAGAAACCAGCCTCTGAGGCAAACTAATTAAAATTAAAGTTTTCATGTGAATGTGAGTTCCGATTTGGCGTGGAGACAAATTCCCTCCAACACATCCCCAACTTCTGTTCATTGAGGCTGACAAGTCTATCCTTGTGGATGACATGTAAAAGTGAACCCCTTTCAGCCTTCGAAAGGGACATTAATGTTTATCTTGTCATCGTGGTAACATTACGGAATGGAGCAGGGGCAGCCTGACCAATGCTGGTTCCTCAGCCACCAAATAGCAAAACAGATGAACTGATTATTTATGTCAGTTCTGCCACTGGGAGCTTACTATGTGTAAATTGGCTGCTGCATTATCACATTGTGGGCAGCCCATAGCCTGGAGCACTTAACATTGAGTTCTCCAATTTCAGATAATCTTCTTGGTTATTTGAAAGGAGGGAAAGGAGCAGTTACCAAGGGAAGATATTTTATCAGACTGGAGTTGGGAAGTACACAGCTTCCCAACATCAACTTCTGCACCTCCTGATGCTGCCTGGCTTGCTGTGTTTTGCCAGCCTCCTGCCTGTCTGTTTCAGATTACAGCATCTGCAATTTTTTTTTGACTCTAACCAAGCATTATCACATTAGAACAGTGGCTACATTTCAAAAGTACTTCACTTACTGTGAAGATTTTCGTGATGCCTGAAGGCATAATATGAATGCAAGCTTTTCTTTCTCATTTCTATTCCCTGTAGAATGACATAACTTACACAGAATGCTTTCAGGTCTCTTTTGGAGCTTTCCCTAACTGTTCAGTGAACTTCAGTCCTATCTAATCCCAGCATCCAGACATGGTGGCTCAGTGGTTAGCACTGCTGCCTCACAGTGCTATGGACCTGGGTTGATTCTAGCCTTGGGTGACTGTCTGTGTAGAATTTGCGATTCTCCCTGTGTCTGTGTGGGTTTCCTCCCCCAGTCTAAAGATGTGTAAGTTAGTTGAATTGGCCATGCTAAATTATCCATAGTGTGCAGGTTGCATTGATCTAGGTGGGTTACTCTTCAGTGGGTTGGTGTGGACTTGTGGGGCCAAAGGATTTCCACACTGTAGGGATTCTATTCTATAAAACTTTATGCATCTATACTTATGCAAAGTGGGTTCTATCTCTTCAACTAATAATATAGTATCATTGATATTTTCCAGAGAGGTGTCTTCAGCTAAGAATACTTATAGTGGAATCAGAAAGAAGTGTTACAGATATTGGTATAGTTATATCTTCTAACTAACTTCTAGCATTAGTTTTTATTAAAGGTTTTTATCAGGAAAGACTGGGATTCTGTATGAGGGTTATTATTCAGCCAGTCTACTCCACCCTCTGGGAAATCAACCTCAGAGAGACCAGTGCTTAGCATTGATTCGGATTGGCTGCTGATTGGTTATCTTCCATGCTGCAGAAAACCACTCAAAGCTCAGAGCCCATGACTTCGTAACAGGGAGGCAAAGGACCAGTGAGAAAAATGACAATCTGGAAGGAAAGTTGAAGGGCTGGACTTGTAAAGCTTTGTGTGAGAAGTGAGGTCTTCGAAAGGATTGTTCCTTGAGAAGTGCCCACAGGTTGGGGAACCACAGGGACACTGCTTGAAGCAAAGTGCGGATAAATTGTGACTAGAGCAGGAAAGGTCAAACTGGAAGGCTGTTTTTGGTGAGGAGCCATATTGTGGATGTTTGATTGGTAGGGTACCATGAGAAGACTACCCAGAAGGGGGAGTGTGTTGTTGGAAAAGGACAGAAGTCAGGCAACATCCGAGGAGCAGGAAAATTGATGGAGACCTTCATCAGGGATGGGGCTGGGAGTCTTGAGGGTGGAGAGATATCTCTCCAGATCTGCTGTGCTTTTCCAGTAACACAGTCTCAACTCTGATCTCCAGCATCTGCAGAGCTCACTATCTACCCAGAAGAAGGAACCAACGCAACTCTTATCAAAGGTTTAAGCTCTTAGCTCACTAAACTGTCGTAGAGCTGCACAGAGGGGGTTAGCTCATTCAGAAGTCAGAAGTGCTAGCCTGACATTCAAGTACTCTGAGTCCAGCCATATGACTTACCATCTTTCTCTCTTTCAAACTCTAATCAAATATCTAACCTGCACTAGTAACCTTTTGTCTTGTCTGTCAGGTTTAAGTGCCGGCTTCGGAAAAGGGAGGATTTTAGTGATTTTTCAGAGTTTGTATCATTGCTATTACTAGAATTTTGTCAAGTGCTTTTCGTTAGTAATAAATAGCTATTACTAAACAGTGTCAGAAGTCTTTGCGATAGGTATAGCTCAGGGGCAGTAAATTGAGGGACAGGTCAATTGTGAGGAGTTATTGTGATAACATTGCAAAACTTTCATCATATATTACTGACCAGTGGTTCTCCACTTGTTTGTCCATGTGGTTAATACAGGGTCTGTGACATAGTAAGTAAATATGATTTGATGAAAGGCCAATTCAGGAGACAATAAGTATGTAGAATTAAAAATGGACCTGATCTTCCAGGTCTGGGAAGAGGGATATGGATAGGTGGTGGGTGATTGGGGTTCAGTTTTAGTTTTGAATGAAGTTTTAGGTCTTCCCAATATAACATGTGCATGGATCAGAATATTCTCAGAATGAACATTCACCACTGTTGTCAGCAGAAGTTTTAGGTCATTGTAGTTGCACATCAAATAGGGGTCATTTTGGGCTTTATGCTCCACACAAATTTCCTCTCTCTTCATTTCCTCTCATCATATGAATTCATTCTTCTGTCCTTTACCACTTGTAACTTCTGTGCTTCCCCCTGTTTTGATAATCTAAACATTTACTCTGTTAAACAGAAACATCCATAGCACACATGTGCTAGGCAATGACCATTCCCAACAAGAGAGAAGTTAACCACCTCCCATGGCATTCAATTATATTCTTGTTGCTGAATATCTGACTAGTAACATTCTGAGGATTACCAATGACTAGAAACTGAACTGGAACAGCAGTATAAATATAGGACAAAGGGGCTCCCTTAATTGACAACTCCATCCACTAATCTAAACATTCACTCGCTCCAACACCAAGACGCAGTGCCAACAATATGTACAGTATACAATTTGCTTTGTATGAACTTACCCATAATCTCTACTAGCTCGAAGGACAAGGGCAGCAGACACATGGGAAGACCTCCATCTTTAAGCTTTTCTCCAAATCATTTGCCATCCTGATTTGGAACTATATTGCCATCTTTTCACTGTGGCTGTGTCAAACTCCTGGAATTCTCTCACCAACAGCATTGTGGGTGCACCCATATCATCAAATGGCCTACAGCAGTTCAAGAAGATAGTTTACCACCACTTTGTCAAGGACAACGAGGGGTGGACACTAATCCAGACAGCTGCACCCATGTTCCCTATACGAATTTTTAGATAACCTGATTAGTATTATTTGCATCAAATCTGTAGCTTTAGATTCACAGAGATTACTGGAGTTCAAATGCCTTAACTGATGGTACATGCCAGTTCTAAGTAAATCATAAAATTGAGTGTTTAAACTTCTACATTATTAAAAGCGATTAATCTATACTGTAACCTAATTAGCACATGAATAACTCAAAATTAAGTTTCAAGACCGATTGTCCTGATTAATTTCTCTAAGGTTGATTGATTTCTCTTCAGTGTAAAAATAACTGACTGTTTAACCAATCTTTTTGGAGAACACAGTAAAGCTGACAGAGAACATGAACGCTGTCACCTGAAATTTTAACTTCCAATACCAGTCATCCAGCAATTTCGGATCTACCCTCCTAATCATGGAAACAGTTTCTGTCCATCTACTTCACCACAGCCCTTCATAACTTTCAACTAAATCTCCTTTTAACTTCTTGTCCTCCATGGAGAACAGGTTTCATTGATCTAATCTCTCCACATATCGGAAAGCCCACGTTTCTAATATTCTAGTATATCTCCTCTCCTTTAGCTTGACTTTCTATTGACACTCATAATTATAGATAAATCTCCTGGCAATGGGGCTGACAACAGAGCAGTAGAATTCATTGTAAAACTGGCATTTCGTTGCAGAAGATGCTTAGGAGCTGGGAATATCCACAACTGCGCAGCAACAGTACTGCAACTGGCTCAAGGATGTAATTACAGAATGTAAATGGACAACATTGTGCTGTAATTTCTGTAATGAAAATGATGCTAGCGGATACCTCCCTAGCATTTCTTATCAGTTCGTTTTGTATTCAGATAATCTGTGTTCACCTTTAAATGATTGATTACTCCCGACAGCTAATTGATTCCCCAACCTCATTCAATAGTCCTGCATTCTCAGACTCCTGACCATGCTGAATTTCTTCCCTTATTTGAGCTTTTTGTATCTGCATCCCAATCGAAAATATTGGCGATTTGAGTCATGCTTTGCATTGATCTCTTTTGCTTTGAGGATAGTTCCTGGGAATGGTGCATGGCTTTAATGTTTCTTAAATGGATGAGAATTAAACCATGAAAGAGCTTCCACAGTATGACAAGTCTTGTGGACTTGCAAGCTTTGGCAGTTCAATCTTTCTCTGATTAATTTCTTCTCAGTGCTATACATGTATATATTCACACCATATGATTTAAAACAGAGTTATTGGAACAATAATCTGGTTTCTATTTACAGATTCTGAAAAACTTGCTGGGTACCTTCAGAATTTTTGTTATGTCTGATTTCTGTGTTTCTGTCCTCTCAGGAATAGAGCTGTGTTAATTGAGCAACTCTTTCTTTCTCAGATCCCCTCTAAAAAGCCTACTGCATTTTGATTTGGTTTTGATTTTCCTCCTTTCGATTTCTCATCCAATTTTTATCCCCATCCTTTGGATTTCCACCTTCAGTCCAGAGACTGAGGATCCAAGAAGCTCTGCAGTTGAACCAGGAGCTGGCAAAAACCTGTCCGAGGAAGATGAGAGGACATTTGTCATGCTGTGCTTATTTCACATTTAACTTTTATGCTGAAATTCTTCTAGTACTGAGGTGTGATGAGTCACTGCTGGATAATGGAATATCTTCAGCACACTGTCACCATCAAATGCCAAATGCAAAACATTCAGGAACACTTTGTCTAATCCTCTCCAACTGAGAAACATTCTGAATTGTTTCATTCCCCATGTGAGCAATTTTCATGTCTTTTTTGAAGGAGCTTTCCAGCTTTGTTCTGATTTATCACAGACATTCAGCGCATTGTGAAGCCTTTATCAAACAAAAACTGTATCATATCGGATCTACTCTATTCCAATTGTATTTCCCCGCACTTTTCCAGCGCTCTTTAATATTTTTCCTCCTCCGATATTTAGTTATTTCTTGAGTTCCCTGAGTGATTCTGCTTTAATAGTCATCTGCAATAATTTATTTTACATTCAGATCATTTCCTTCTATTATTTATTAAACATCCCATGGTAAAACAGTGATGCACTTCAAAAAAGAAGGACTTGACTCTAAAGTATTTTGAGATGTCCAGGACCTCTGAAAAATGCTGTATAATTGCCAGCCTACCCTACCCTTTACCCCTTTTATGGGTCAAAAATGTGCACTCCTTCTCAAATTTGCTAAAGGTGGATATAAGCTTGCATTACTCTGTAGCGCTGATCTGGAATGCACTGTCTGAAAGCGTAGGCTCAATAAGAATTTTCAAAAGGGAGTAGACATGCACTGTAATGGGAACAATTTGCAAGGTTACAGGAAAACACTAGGGAACTAATTTGATAACTCTTTTGAAAAGCTTTCAAACATAATTGGGCAAATGCCCCTAATCTCCCTCTGTGCTGTAGAACTCTTTGATTCACTCTTTTATTTCTGATTTTCAATATTCCTATTTAATTCCATTCTAATCTCTCCTGGTCAGGTTAGTAGAACCCAACATTTGCAAATCATTCACATATCTGTAAGACCAACGTCCTGCTGACTTGACCCTATTCCCTTTTCTTCCTGCTCCCTATGTCAGCTGATAGGACCTTGAGAATAGGGGCAGGCAGCTTTACCATTTGAACCCTCTTTGGTCCAGTCATCTGAATATAATCATGAGTATTCCATTTGTCTTTTTGATTAGTTTCCGTACTTATTCCTGACATTTTTACATAAAAGCAAAATACTTAGGATGCTGAAACCTTAAACAAAAACAGAAGATACTGGAAATGCTCAGCTGGTCTGGCAGCATCTATAGAGAGAAATGGAGTCAGCATTTCAGCTTGCAAACTACTTGCATAATCTCTCATCAAATTCTCAAATGGCATCCTCCATAACCGTAACCATCCTGAACCATCTCCCCATATATATTTTTGGACGTGGTTGCAGCCTTTAATATTGTCCTCCTCAAATATCTCCTCCATTGACCAGCTGGTTATCCAGTTAAACGATCACCAGAAATATCTCCTCTTTCCCCTCCTCTGGAACTTGCTCTGGATCCATTCCCTCCATTTCACGTTTCATATTCTGCCCTTAGCATTATCTTCTGAAACCATGCCAGATTCTAAATTTATACTATTGACAGGCAACTTTCTTCATCAACTAATTTCTTGGCTTGAATTTGCCACACTGTCTATCCAATTTCCATTATTAGATGAGCATAAAGATTCCTCTCCTAAATTTTGGGCACTCTGAAGTCATTGTCTTCATTCCCACCACAAACTTTATTGTCTCGACACCAAGTCCATCCACATCCAAGCAAACATTGGAGGTTCAGTCAGACTATTCACAATCTTGACACTCTACGTGACTGTGAAGTGAGCTTTTGTTTCCTTGCTTATTCATCTAGCAAGACCAATTACTTTCACCCTTTTATCACAGGCCCATTTCAGCCTGCCTCTGCTGTTGTATCACTTTCATGTTTTTATAACCTGGACAGTGAGCTTTCCCGCTGCCATCCTGCCTTCCACTCACTGTAACCTTTAGCTTTGCTGCTGACATTCTGGCTTCCACAAGGTCCAGTACTTTCTCATCTCTATGACCTACATTAGCTTCCAACCCAGCAATGTGTTAATTTTAAAATTCTTATCTTTGTTTTCGACTTTCTTCATTGTTTTATTTCATCTTAACCTCAGTAACCTCCTCCAGCTTTACAATCCTCTGAAATGTCTACACTCCTCCAGTTCTGGGTGATTCTGTCTTTAGCTGTCCAGGGCCACTGCTCTGAAATTTCTTCCCAAACCTCTCCCTCTCTTTTTCCTCCTTTAGGATACTCTTTAAAACTGACATCTTTGATCAAGCTTTTGCTCACCTGTCATAACGGTTCCTCATTTGGCTCAATGTCAAATTTTATTTGATAGGGCTCCTGTGAATGAACATTTTCCTGTGTTGGAGGTGCTTATATAAATGTGAGCTGCTGTTATCCTGGACAATCCTGATTGCTTAGTTTGTAACCTTGCTACAATGGCAAATCCAAACTGCAAGCAATGATCCAGTTTTATCCTAACTAGCAACATGTACAGATGTCATGCCATTTTCTTTTATATTAAGTTTCCTTACATACAAAATCTAGAACCTCGCTTGCTTTTCCATGGACTTTTCTACAAAACTTCTTACTTTTAAGAATCTGCCATCAAAAAGTCCACCCTTTCTCCAGTCCTAAGGATATTGCAATTCTGAGTTAGAGCTGGAAATTTATACCAGCTCCAATATACTTACCTTGATAACTACACAGGAAATGTTAGACAGAAAAAAGCTTGCTGAACTCCTTGGTAACTACAAAAGTGACCCCCTCAATCTCACAATGAATCTCAATGCCCTCTCCAACTAAATCCTGCTCCCACTCAATCACTTTCCAAACTACATCCTGATTCCTCCTCCCATGACCCCTGGATTATCTCTGACCCTCCATCATCACTCCCAGATTATCCAATCACCAATCCTGACGAGACTTGACTATTCCTTCAGAAACTATATACCTGACCACATAACTATCCCTGACCCGACCAATGCCCTCAACCCAACCAGAATATCCCTGCAACCAGACTACCATTGACACGCTGCCTTAGCCACCCTAACCTACATAACCTCTGTTTCGAAGGAAAAGCCAGTGAGATTTGTGAACGATGCATACTGGTCCAACTTGTGTAGTGTACCTCAGAACAGTGCTCCGGGACACTCATTTCCAAGTATTATTCTTTGCTTTACTAGTTTCTCCTTCTGAGCCAGCTAGCCACTTACATATTTACCTCATGCATCTCACCCACTTACTCCCCTCACCCACCTATCCGTCCCATCTACCTCCCCACTTCATCAGCTGTTCACTCCATTGAATGACCAGGCATTGATACAACAGCCAATGCTGTAAAAAAGCATTTCCTGCTTTCTCCCCCACACCACTCCATTCCCGACAGACGCACTGCTGCATATTTGTAGGAAAGATAGATTTAGAAGGTCTGGAAGAGTTGTGTAGCAGCTGTTTTGGGGATGTTGTAAGGATGCTAGCAATCTGGTGATCATTACTGCTGCTCAGAAAATCCCGCTCATGAATGTTATTGGCCTCACCACACAGATATCATTATGATAAATTTAATATTGAAACCTTTGAAAGGTGTAACATTGTGATACTTATCCACTAGATAATCACTAAGTATACCCGAAAAAATTAGGTTCGTGCATTTATGAGCAACTAAACTTTTCACAGCTTGATAAGTCTTAATTGCAGCCATACAACCGTGCTGCCCTCAAGCATTTTATTCTACAAGTGCAGAATTGCACCCCTTTAGAATTGAGTTATGCTTGGAAATTCAATTCTATTTTTATCTTGCCCTCCTATTTCCTTCATTTTATTACCTTAATTCCATCTTTATTTCCAGCTGTTTATTTCATTTTGAGTACGTGATTTGTCAGTGAATTAAACATTCTAATTTATACTTCCTGCTTTTGGTGAAGTTTTTAACTGGCGATCCCAGCTAAAACAATGGAAGCTACAGCAGATTGTGAACCCACATGAGGAAGGATCAGGGGCGTTTTCTGGCTGTTTAACGCAGCTGGGACATTGATGGGTACAGTTAGGGTTAGGACACTGAGGATGTCAGTCATGACAGGCTGACAGCAGCAGGGCCCTGTGGTAGGCAGGAGCAAACACAGTCAGTCTGGCAGCATCTATGGAGAGAGAAACAGAGTTATTATTTCTAGTCCCATATGGCTTTTCAATCTGAAGAAGAGTCATATCAGACTAATTCTTTTTTATTAATTCATCCACAGGATGTGAGCATCACTGGCTAGGCCAGCATTCTTTACCCAGAGGGCTGTTGAGAGTCGACCGCATGCCTGTAGGGCTGGAGTCACATGTAGAAACACAGTTTCCACCCCTACAAGGCATTAATGAGCCAGATAGCCTAACAATCTGAAATGGTCATTAGACTTTTGATTCCAGATTTTTATTGAATTCAGATTCTTTCAACTGCCATGATAGGATTTGAGGCCAGGTCTCTGGACATTCCCTGGGTCTCCAGATTAAAAATCTAGCAATAATACCACTGGCCATCACCATTCCTTGCTCATTTCTTCTGTTTCTCTCTCTACAGATGCTGCCAGACCCACTAAGTTTCTTCAGCATTCTCTGTACTTGATTGAGAATTTCCATCAACTGTATGCTTTTGCTTTTACTCTGTGGTGTGCAGAACCCAGATTCAGGGCCATCACAGATTTACCAACCTCATTAGACTGGCAAAGTAAGTATCATTATTGTACCAATGTGAGACAGCAGCCATCACTCTAACATCTTCCAACCATTCTTCTACATAGCTCCCCTCTGACTGATACAACCTCGCAGTTCCACACATTCCTCTGCATCCAGGCACTTACTCCAATCTCCACCTGAACAGGACCCCATCCACCTCATCCTCATCTTCCAGGCTTCTCACATTCATTTCTTATGGGCCTCCTCCTCAAGTGTTCACCCACCATCCTCAGCATTCATATCACCTCTCAGACTCCAAACTCTCATTGAAGGCCAACAAATCTAGGGCGCAGTAGGGAACAGGGGGCCGGCCTGTAGACATAGGCTGTATTGGAGGAGGTTGCTCTGGAGATCAGTGGGGTAGCGCGCGCGCGCGCACACACACACACACACACACACACACACACAAGCACACACAAAGTGTCAACAATGGAGAGATGGCTCAGAGGGCAAGTGACAGCATCTGATGGAGCGCAGTCACTCGGCACTGAATGGTCACTCATGTTGTGCTGGTTTGAGCATTGACTGAAGGGCTTATGCTCGAAACGTCAAATTCTCTATTCCTGAGATGCTGCCTGGCCTGCTGTGCTTTGACCAGCAACACATTTGCAGCTGTGATCTCCAGCATCTGCAGACCTCATTTTTTACTCATTGACTGAACTGTCATTCTAAGCACTGCGCTGTGAATATGTTCCTTTCCTCACTTTCAGCTCCAACCTTTATTTTCTAAAGACTCTTGCTCGAGTATATCAAAGAGTGCCTCCAGATTTGTCCAGGTAGCTGAGCCACCTCTTGAACTGTCCAATCGCGTGCTCTCTTATCACCCTTGTGATCACTCTGCTGTACTTCCCCATTGCCTCAATGGGTCAGGTTCCTCATGAGATTCAGTGGCACATCAGTGGGCAACCCTTGATGGTTAGGTGTCAGTGCTGAGCCTGTGGGCTGGATTGAATGTGACAGTTCTCTGGAAACTTAATGTAGCCCATGACCTGTTGCAGTGGTCACAAACAGGGTGCAGGGGGTGTTGTGGCTGTTGGAAACCAATCCCTGTACAGTTCCAGCTGAATTGGTGTGTACAATCAGTCAGCCTCTGGGCTGGTGGAAATCCAACTGGAGTGGCCTCATCCCATGGCAACGTTGATTTGATTAATAGCCTTGACAGACAAGGTACCGATGATCGAGGGTGATGCAGACACCTGACTGCAAAGTCCTGGGGATATCACCATCTCCCTGGAAGGAGCCAGAGATAAAGAAATTCAGGGCCATGGTGACCTTGATAACCACAGGCCAGCTACATAACCTGGATACCTTGGGAGGAGGTCTGGCTCCCCATGGCCTGATTCTCTGACATGCTCAGTAAACCCACCCTCGGCCTATATACCCCATTTGGGGGATATTGCCTCTTAGAAGCTGAAGCACAGGGTGATTCAGACTGTCCTGACTCTGAGTCACTTTTCCCAGTTGTCTACATCCTGGACATTGTTTGTTCCCCATTGAAGATCATCGCAGTCTCCTCCTGGTACCTCACTGTGACATCCTCACAGCTTGGTCAGGTCTGCTGCATTCAAACCCAAAGTCGACCTTGACGTCCTTTAATGTAATCTGTGAGGGTTGCTAATCCTGCTGAGGCCCTCTGTCCAGCGGCTTTGTCCTATGAAACAGCACATGAGTATGGAGAAAACAGCTACTATAGCTGGTGGGGACATTCCTACACTCCCCTCAGAGGGCCAGGCCACTGTTGTACAGGTTACTCCCACACTACGATGAATGGAAGCTGAAAGGAAGATGCTTGAAATTAACTCCAAAAAATTGCAACTGCCGCTGAAACTGGTCCTTCTTTGTCCAGACAGCCAGCACAATCCTCTCACTGTGGCTGATCATAAGCTTGTGAATTTCAGTTTACAAACATTTCAACCTCATTGATTTCAGCCATCTCTCAGCCCATGCTGTAATCTCACCTTTTGGACCCCAGGGAGAATAGTAAGGCTGTGAAATGTATGTGCTGGCTCTTAATGTCAGAATGCATTAGAGGTGGAGAATCATAGAGATGTACAGCATGGAAACAGACCCTTTGGTCCAACTCTTCCGTGCCGACCAGATATGCTAACCTAATCTAGTCCCATTTGCCAGCACTTGACCCGTATCTCTCTCAACCCAGCCTATTCATATACCCATCCAGATGCCTTTTAAATGTTGTAATTGTACCAGCCTCCACCACTTCCTCTGGCAGCTCATTCCATACACGCACCACCTTCTGCGTGAAAAACATACCCCTTAAGTTCCTTTTAAATTTTTCCCCACTCACTCTGAACCTATGTCCTCTAGTTCTGGACTCCCCCACCACAGTGAAAAGACTTTGTTTATTTACCCTATCCACGCCCCTCATGATTTTATAAACCTCTATAAGGTCACCCCTCAGCCTCCGACGCTCCAGGTAAAACAGCCTCAACCTATTCAGGCCCTCTTTATAGTTGAAATGCTCAAACCCTGGCAATATCTTTGTAAATCTTTTCTGAACCCTTTCAAGTTTTGCAACATCTTTCTGATAGGATGGAGACCAGAATTACACACAATATTCCAAAAGTGGCCTAACCAATGTCCTGTACAGCTGCAACATGACCTCCCAACTCCTTTACTAAATGCTCTGTCCAATAAAGGAAAGCATACCAAATGCCTTCTTCACTATCCTCTCTACCTGCAACTCTACTTTCAAGGAACTATACACCTGCACTCTAAGGTCTCTTTGTTCTGCAACACTCCCCAGGACTAGATTAGATTAGATTAGATTAGACTTACAGTGTGGAAACAGGCCCTTCGGCCCAACAAGTCCACACCGACCTGCCGAAGCGAAACTCACCCATACCCCTAACCTAACACTACGGGCAATTTAGCATGGCCAATTCACCTGACCCGCACATCTTTGGACTGTGGGAGGAAACCGGAGCACCCGGAGGAAACGTGCAAACTCCACACAGTCAGTCGCCTGAGTCGGGAATTGAACCCGGGTCTCTGGCGCTGTGAGGCAGCAGTGCTAACCACTGTGCCACCGTGCCGCCCATACCTTACCATTAAGTGTATAAGTCCTACTCGGATTTGTCTTTCCAAAATGCAGCACCTCACATTTATGTAAATTAATCTCCTTCTGTCATTGCTCAGTCCATTGGCTCATCTGATGAAAATCCCATTGTAGTCTGAGATAACCTTCTTTGCTGTGCACTACACCTCCAATTTTGGTGTTATCTGCAAACTTACTAACTATACCAGCACAAATCCTTGAGGCACTCCACTGGTCACAGGCCTCCAGTCTGAAAAGCAACACTCCAGCACCACCCTCTGTTTTCTATCTTCAAGCCAGTTCTATATCCAAATGGCTAGTTCTCCTTGTATTCCATGAGATCTAACCTTGCTAATCAGTCTTCCATGAGGAACCTTGTCAAACGTCTTACTGAAGTCCATGAAGATCATGTCCACCGCTCTGCCCTCATCAATCTTCTCTGTTAAGTTAAAACTCAATTAAGTTAGTGAGACATGATTTCCTACGTACAGAGCCATTTTGACTACCCTAATCAGTCCTTGCCTTTCCAAGTACCTTTAAATCCTGTCTCTCAGGATTCCCTCCATCAACGTGCCCACCACCGATGTCAGGCTCACTGGTCTGTAGTTCCCTGGCTTGTCCTTACCAGCCTTCTTAAACAGTGGCACCGCATTCGCCAACCTCCAGTCTTCTGACACCTCACCTGTGACTATCAATGATACAAATCTCTCAGCAAGGGGCCCAGCAATCACTTCCCTAGCTTCCCACAGAGTTCTAGGGTACACCTGATCAGGTCCTGGGGATTTATCCACTTTCATGCATTTCAAGACATCCAGCACCTCCTCCTCTGAAAAATGAACATTTTAAATCTATTTCCCCATATTCTATATCTTCCATGTCCTTGTCCACAGTAAACACTGATGCAAAATCTCCTGTGGTTCTAAACATAGGCCGCCTTGCTGATCTTTGAGGGGCCCTATTCTCTTCCTAGCTATCCTTTTGTCCTTAACGTATTTAGTGGGAGTCAAGTCCCACCTGCTGCTGAGCTGGTCATAACATGCCTGAACTGGCTGACTAAAAAGTATCTGCATGGATAAAGACATTTAATTGGCCTTAATTAAATATATTTCAATTAGTGACCCAACAGATGGGTGTTGTGCGTTGGCCTCTGGACATGTCTGGCTGAAAGCCAACCAAATGACAATATTGTTGGTACTTACGTGCCCACAGACATCTGAATGTATCATTCCGTGTCTGTACAAACTCCCCACTGCCTGACCCATGGACGATGCTTCAACTCGATTGGTGAAGGAGTCCTACTGTTACTTGCGCTCTCCACACAGGCTCCAAAACACAAAATGCACCCACACACACACTCATATATACACACTCATGCAGACGCACTCACTCACTCTCTCTCACACATACCCACATACACATACACACTCATATGCGCACGCACATACTCACACAGAGACTCTCACATACACAATCACTCACACAAAGACTTATGCACCACAAAATATTCCTTCAAGAGTACAAAGTTCCACAAGAGATTTGCTCAATGAAAACAATCTGCCACACAATAGTCTGTGACAAGTCTGTAAAGAAAGGTAAACACTTTTTTTTATTGTCGGCTGAAAAATTAGGCCTGTTCCAAACCTGCTTATCCGTTGGTGCCAGCAACGAGGATAAAAAAAAGAATTTATTTTTGTTTATTCACAAGGTGAGGAAAGTTACTGGCTGGCCTAGCATTTATTGCCCATCCCTAATTGCTCAGAGGGCAGTTAAGAGTCAACCACATTGCTAAGGGTCTGGAGTCTTTTCTAGGCCAGACTAGGTAAGGATGGCAGCTTCCTTCCCTAAAACAGCTTAGTGAGCCAGATGGACTTTTCCCCAACAATTGATAATGGTTTCATGATCATTGTTCAACTGAATTACAAATTTGTATTGAATTCAAAGCCCATCATGTGCTATGGTAGGATTTGGACCCTGGTCCCCAGAACATCATGACTCAACTATTGTTTTCCCTGACTGGAGAATAGGCAGAGTTCTTAAGTGAGGTCAGGTGAGTCTCCTCAGGGGTGAACTTCCTTCGTCAAGACCTGTCTGAAATGGTGATGTGCATTTGTTTATCATGATCCTGATATTCTAGTGAATCCTCCAATCCAATGTGAATGGCTGATCTGTCACAGTTGCCTGACATGAAAGAGTGTAGATTTGGGTGAAGTGATCAAATGAGATTCAGGGAGAGATTAGATTAGATTACTTACAGTGTGGAAACAGGCCCTTCGGCCCAACAAGTCCACACCGACCCGCCGTAGCGCAACCCACCCATACCACTACATTTACCCCCTTTTACCTAACACTACAGGCAATTTATCCTGGCCAATTCACCTGACCCCCACATCTTTGGACTGTGGGAGGAAACCGGAGCACCCGGAGGAAACCCACGCAGACACGGGGAGAACGTGCAAACTCCACACAGTTAGTCGCCTGAGTCGGGAATTGAACCCGGGTCTCCAGGCGCTGTGAGGCAGCAGTGCTAACCACTGTGCCACCGTGCTGCCCATAGAGTGATAGTATTCAATTTCACTTTGATTGTTTGCATACTTGAGTGACACGGTGCCGTCCTGTTATGTATTTGAGGTGAGCTGAAGAGAACCTGTGATCTTTGAACATGTATTGGTGACATTTTGATATTAATGGGGAAATCCAAACAAATTGCTTAATATGTCATTTTCCAATCAGCACCACAATTTATTTCCGATGTTGGAACTATATCGCTGTCTCTTCACTATCGTAGAGTCAAGATCCTGGAAAAGCACTGTGGATATCCAAGAATTGCAGTGATTGAAGAAGACATCTCACCATCAGCTTCTCCGGGGCAATTGGCGATGGCCTAGCCATTGGTACCCATATCCTATGAACAAATAACAATAAACAATTTGCTACAGAACAGCTTGTTCTGGTACATTTTATTTATTTTAATTTATGGATTGGCAATTTGGAAATGAGAACAGTAGAATTATGGAAATCATAGAAACCTGTGACACAGAAAGGCAGCATTTGGATTGTGCCTGTGATGTTGGAAAAATATAGCTGTGCAGCCTAATTCCACTTTCTAACTGTTGGCTTGTAGCCTCAGGAGGTTACAACTACTCTTTAAATTTGTGTACTCAAATTAAATTATCATTAGTATGGTAATATATACCACCACTATTTAACTATTGAGATGGGAAAGGTATGAGTTGAGCCTGTAATTACCATGTAATTAAAGTATATTTTAAAAAGCAAACCTACATTTAGGTAACACCTTGTGGAGCCTCAGTATACGTGAAAGCTCTTTACAACCAATGAATTACTTTTGGCACGTAGTCTCTGTCAGGAGGACATGCCAGGCAATTAGCAGTCAGCACCATCCCACACACAGCGACAATGTAATGATACATTAATCTGTTTATCACAGTGATGCTGGGAGGATGAATATTGTGCAAGGTGGCTGGGAGGAATGGGACGAATGATCTTTTTCACAGTGTCAGTACATATGCAATGGGCACAATGACCTCTATTTGTGCTGCAGGGATTCTACGAGCCACTTGCTATTCCAACCCTATTCTGGGAGCATTTACACTTTACCTGTAATGGGACCTCATGTTTAATATCACATTTCAAATACAGGGCAATTCTTTGATCCCACACTCCCAAAAATAGCCTGGAGTGTTACTATATTTAAGGACTTATGATTGGAGCTCTAGAAGAAAACAATGCTGCTTAATCTCTGACTCAGTGAAACCTGAGCTGTGCATATTTCACAGCACCCATTTCTTCCTATTCTGACTCATCTGTGTTCTTTCCAACTTCAGTTTCTTCTCACCTACACCAATATTTCTTCTGATGCCCTTCCCCACATTACTGTTTCCTGGCACTGTCTCCATTTACTGTTGATAAGCAGTCCATATACATGTCTACCCCAACAGCTCAGCCTGTGGACCCTCTGCTTATTCTGTCAACTGAGACTCAATCTGTCCCCAGTTCACCTGACATGGCTAAATTTGTTGTTCTTTGAATGAAATCTCCTCTTGACTTCTCTCACTTTCTCCAAATAAAATAAGCCACAATGGGAATCTACATTAGTCATTGCATTAATATGGCTACCTCGAAAACACATGGCTGGAGATAACTGCTTACTCAGCTGTCCATAGCTTTGTTATTTGGAATTCATTAGGGAGCAATTGACATATAGTAAGGGCTGTCCCATTTCTGAAATGAACACGCTATTCTTGAGTTCAGAATGAAAAATATTTATTCTTCTGGAAGAGTGATTAGAAGAACTGCTCAATATTGTATTTCCTGAGTTTAATTGTTGCCTGGGGTGGCACATTCTACTTGTTGTCTGTGGGGGTTTCCTCCAAGTGTTTGTGTTTCCTCCCATGATCCAAAGATGTGCAGGTTAGTGGGTTGGCTGTGGGAAATGTGGGGTTGTGGGGCAAAGGTAGCAGTCTTGGGATGATCATCAGAGGAATGGCGTAGACTCGATCTGCCGAATGGTGTCTTTCTGCACTAAATAACAGAATATGTAGGCTTCCAATTCTAAACATGCATGTGTGATTAGTGGCTTGAATGTACATGCCAGAGTATCAGAGTGGCAGGTTTCAGAATAATCTATGTTTTATTTTGACATCAAGAATAACCCATTGGTCAAACCTGCTTATCCATTGGTGCCAGCAACGAGGATAAAAAAAGAATTTTTTTTTGTTCATTAATGAGGTGAGGAAAGTTACTGGCTGGCCTAGCATTTATTGCCCATCCCTAACTGCTCAGAGGGCAGTTAAGAGTCAACCACTTCAGGAAGCTAATTTCTGCAGAAAAATCGTTTTTCTGTTACTTTCTCACAGTAAGTGCCATGATTTCATGACAGACTGGGGAAATTTAGAGGGACACCTATTTATACTTTTGTATTACTGACTGTGTCTGTTAATCAAACATCATCACAGCAATAATTGACATTTTTAAGAAACCTGTTTGATAGATCTATTTTTATTTAAAACCCAATCTCGCTAAGATGTTTGGTTGCCTATTTTGACAAGTGGGAGAAGTATTTTTGTTTTATGTTGTGATACATGGAGCAGTGGGACTAGAATTTGACTCGAGCCTCGGTCAAATCAGAATGTATATATCATCACAATTCTCTGGGGCAGTGTGCTGGAAATCAAGCTCCATTATTTCCGTACTCAACACAAATGGTAAAAGATAGTTCCCAATTTATCTGACTGCCAAACCAAGATGAAAAGAAAACATTTGCTACGTTTCTATACTTAACAAGAAAACAGCTGTTTATGACAAACTAGTTGTCTTTAACCAATAGCAATTAAGACAAAAGAATAATAAAATTATTTCTCTATAAGTTAAACTTTACCTCTCCTTAAAACTCCCCCTTCTCAAGCAGACAGACACACAAAGACGGACAAGCTGTGGTTATTAAAGGGTGGAGACAAAAGACAAATAGGGGAATGTAATTCAGCCTGTAACACATGAATTAATGCGTTGCTTTTTCCTTTGTTTCCAATTTATTTTAGAAATTATTTGACACAATGTCATTTGCACACCAATGCTCTCTGACAGATTGAGAATTCAACCTTCTTGACTTTAAAGGCGTTTTATTCCTCCTTCAGCAGAGGATTTACAGAGGAAAGTGGATGCAAGTTGCTATTAGAGGCTTGCTAGTATCTCCACATTGGGGAGTGGGGGTGGGGGTAGGGGAAGAGAGAGAGAGAGACAGTGAGAGATGTTTTGATGCATTGTGTTTGCAGGCTGTGTGGTTCTCTGCTGCGCCAGTCCCATACAAGCCATGATCACATTGTTAGGAACCAATCAGAATGTTGTTGTCAAGCAGTTTTCCCTTGGTTCAGAACCGATCAGAGTCTGTAGCATCTGCTTTTTACATACAACTCATAATGTACTTCAGTAAAAATGCAGCCATGGTTTTACACAGTCCCCTTAATTTAAAACAGTATCTTCCTCTTTCTATTCCACTGTTTAAAAACAAAGGAAGTAAAAAGATGGGGTCTGAAATAACTCTACAGATGGTGGTATTTGTCACCAAGTCACTCTATATTTACATATGAAAAGTCCTTGACACCAATACTTTCTTTTCAGAGCCAGATATCAGAGTGCCAGAATCTCTGACACTCACCCTTTTTGTGGGCGGCACGGTAGCACAGTGGTTAGCACTGCTGCCTCACAGTGCCTGAGACCCGGGTTCATTTCCTGACTCAGACGACTGACTGTGTGGAGTTTGCACGTTCTCCCCGTGTTTGCGTGGGTTTCCTCCGGGTGCTCCAGTTTCCTCCCACAGTCCAAAGATGTGCGGGTTAGGTGAATTGGCCATGCTAAATTGCCTGTAGTGTTAGGTAGGGGTAAATGTAGGGGTATGGGTGGGTTGCGCTTCGGCGGGTCAGTGTGGACTTGTTGGGCCGAAGGGCCTGTTTCCACACTGTAAGTAATCTAATCTAATCTATCAGTCAGAGCTCCGTTACTGGACCAGATTTCCGGCCCCAATCAGGGAACTCTTATTCTATGAGGTCCACCTGGCTGATCTCATTATAATCACTACAGGGTTTTTACAGTGTGATTGTGCAAGCAGGGTTGTGATGTGAGAATCACAACAGCTAATTAGCTTGCAGCAAGTTCTTACAAACAGCAATGTGAAAATGACCAAATTACCCCGTGTGTGGCTATTATTAATGGGATAGATATTGAGCTTCACACTGAGAGATAACTCACCTGCTTTTCACCAAAGTAATACAATGAGATCTTTTACATTCACCTGTGAGGGGAGACCTAACCTCACTTTCTACGTCTGAAAGGCAGCTCCTTAAAAAGTGCAGTAGTCCCTCAATTCCACACTAGGAGAGTTACTTACCCAGGTTTTGGAACGGAAAGTATTTGCATCGCCACTGACTCAGAACTAAGGTTTAAGTGATCGCTCACATCAGCATTCAAATCATCTTTGAGCAATGAAGTAAAAACTCACATAGATGGGATAAGAATAGTTTAAAATAATTATCTCCTTTTTTTAAAACTGAACTTCCCGTTGAGGCTCTCATCAGTTCCTCTGTGACATTTCATATTAATTATTTGTTAGCTGTTATAAACTGAGATAAAATGAGTCAGCGGGCAATTTATTTTGTTAATTTCATGACCATCTGTTTTCTCTTCATATGTTAACTGATTATTTAGCAAAATGCAGCTGAAAGAAAATTATATTTTATTTATGACTTTTGTCCAAAAGCAAAACACA
The DNA here is from genome assembly GCF_020745735.1 of Hemiscyllium ocellatum. NCBI lineage: Eukaryota > Metazoa > Chordata > Chondrichthyes > Orectolobiformes > Hemiscylliidae > Hemiscyllium > Hemiscyllium ocellatum. Next base: position 88,535,781 of record NC_083410.1, read on the forward strand.
AAGTGGGCTGAAAGATGCCAGTCACATGGTGAGTACGCAGCTGTAGTAGAACATTGAGATAGTGGGTTAGTTTCTTTAAAAAAAAATCACATTTAAGAATGTTTATTTGGCGATGAGATTGCCGGGTGGGATGGCATGTTGGATATTGCAGACTTGTGATTCCTTGAGTACCTGCTGGTGTACTCTCACCTGTGGCTTAATGCTACATTTTACCTCTTGGGGGATAAAGGTCGTGGGAACGAGACTGTTCCAGTGACTTGTGGTTGACATTTTGAAGGCATTACTGAGGGTGCATCACCATTGGAGATGCCGACTTTCCGACATGTTAAACCAAGACTCCCATTAGCCGTTTGGGTGGCTGATTGTAGTGATCGAAATCAGATGAATCTCGTTGAGTATGAGATCCTTGATGGAGGTTGTTAACTTGGGCCCGTCAGGAAACCCCAGGCTGACCAATATAACCAGATGATTTCCCTCAGAGATCTGGGGTGGAGGGTGTTGCACGCAGCAGTCCCCTGCAACTGCAGATTGCGGTGGTTCACGGCCTCCCAGCCCAACTGCTTGTTCTGTGGTGCTGTGGAGTCCATGGACCATGTGTAGATATGGATTGTGGGCGCTTGCACTCATTTTTTAGTTTTCTAGAGAACCTTCTCCTCTGCATTTGGCTGCACTTCAGTCCCACATTCCTGATCTTTGGACACCTGGTGTGGAGGGGGAGGGTAGGTCAGAGGACCTCCTTGTGGGTCTGCTCCTGGGTCTAGCCAAACTGGCCATAAGCAGGTCCAGGCAGCGGGCCGTGGAGGGGGTCGTTCGGGCCGACTGCCTGCCCCTCTTCTGTGGGTATGTCAGAGCCTGGGTGTCTCTGAAGAAGGAGTATGCAGTGCCTACCAACTCCCTCGAGACTTTCAGGGAAAGGTGGGTACCTCAGGGAGTGGAGTGCATTATTTCCCCCTCCAACTCTATTTTGATTTAATCCCTGCCCTCCCCTTCACTGTTTGATCACACAGCATTCCTCTCTAAGAAGGGCACTGCTTGTCACTGGCCATTTGGGTATTTCTTCCTGGTGGTGGAAATTGAATAACGATTGGTACACCTGTGTCTCACACCTGCACACATAACATGGGTGTGGGGGAAAAAAATATAAAAAAAGAAAAAAGATGAGAAAACAAGTAACCTGAGGATTTCCCTCAGGGATCTGGGGTGGAGGGTGTTGCACGCAGCTCCTTCTCCAGGGACACCTAGGCCCAAACGTGACCACGGAGGAGGGTCAGGCAATCAGCCATAACAAGCCCCTTCCCAGCCCGCTGCCTGGACCTGTTCTTGGCCAGTTTGGCCAGACCTAGGAGCAGACCCATGAGGAGATCCTCTGACTTACACTCACCTCTCCACACTGGGTGCCCAAACATCAGGAGCATGGGACTGAAGTGCAACCAAAAACAGAGGAGAAGATTCTTAAGAAAATCAAAAAGGGAGTGCAAGTGCCCACACCCAATATATACATGGTTCATAGACTCCACAGCACCACAGAACAAGCAGTTGGGCTGGGAGTCCGTGAACCACCACAATCTGTGGTTGCAGGGGATCGCTGCATGCAACACCCTCCACCCCAGGTCCCTGAGGGAAATCCTCAGGTTACTTGTTTTCTCATTTTCTCTTTTTTTTAATTATTTTTCCCCTGCACCCATGTTATGTGTGCAGGTGTGAGACACAGGTATACCAATCGTTATTCAATTTCCACCACCCAGGAAGAAATACCCAAATGGCCAGTGACAAGCAGTTCCCTTCTTAGAGAGGAATGCTGTGTGATGCCTTTAGACAGAGTTAGGAACCGCAGGGATAGAGTGCTTTATTTCCTCCTCCGACTCTATTTTGATTTGATCCCTACTCTCTTCCTTCATTTTTTTCTTTCACATCAGTATTGCCCTTATTGGGCTCCCTGGTTCCCTGGCCACGTGGGTGTTTTCCTGGTGGTGGAAATATTAAATAAAGTTTTTTGCACATGGTGCCAATAATGAGTCCTGGCACTTATACACACACAACATTACTCTGCAGCAGTAGTTTGGGGATATAGAAAAAAAATCTAAATGGGAGACTTGAACCTCAGTTCAGGGAGTGACACTGAGCTGGCTGGTCACAGCCAGTGTACTGTGCATAAATAAATAAAATGTGACTTGGTGACAGGATACCAGCCTCTGTGCAGTTATTTCACTGATAAAAGAAACCTATAGGACTATTTATACGTTATTTGATTAATGGATCTGGTATTTTGCTGTGTGAAAATTGTTGGTCATGCTTCTTATAACATAATGTTGACTAGATTTCAAAAGGAAATTTGATCCAAACGCTAATCGAATTGTAAGTTATTGTAATTGCTAAAATATACTTTATTTATAAAAAATATCTTCATATACACACACAGGCACTAAAGCAGTTCTGTCTAGTCTTTGCATATAAAGAGAAAATGAATATTGGAATTTGACATTCTTTGGAGTTGAGAAACCAAATGCATTCCTACTCATTCAGGACACTATTTACATTCATTTTGAGGCACCAGGAGGATCTGATAACTGAATGGACCCCCATAGTACTTTCACTGAAAGACCTCAAAGAGCAGTCTTGCCCCACTGTGCTTTGGTGACTGATGTCCCAAGCTTTAACGTGTCCCTTGGTATGTAGTCCTGGAACTTGAAATGTGTCTATCTGCAAACTTGGTTGAGGTTAACTCTCTGTGCTGGAAGACCAACAAATTTCGCACAGACCAAAGAGCATCTTTCGCCAAGTTGATGGTCCTCCAGACACGTCGAAGTTTGTCTCAGTGTGCATCCAGGAGAACAGGTTGTAGAGCAGAGTCCTGCATCATGGAGCTGCTTGGAATGAGTAGTGATTACACTTATTTCATGTATTTGCATCTCATTAAAGCTCCACTTGCCTTAGTTACATCCCACTGACAACTCAGGGAAAGCAGACGGCACATTTCCAACTGGTAAAACAGAGCAGGTACCTAGAAATTGCAGCCTGCTCACTGCTCCTTTGGAACAATGTTCCCGAGTGTCCCTGTGACCACGATCCTCCTCAACCTTTCTCTCATCCACATTGATATGGTCAAGTTACCCCACTGTGTTCCTGTTCTCGGATCATCCCTGTCCACACTTCACACCTTCAACACTTGACTTTGGAGCTCTCGGTTTCCTATGACTTGCAGGGGGCAGTGCGGTGCGGTGCGGTGGCTCAGTGGTTAACATTGTTGCCTCACAGCACCAAGGACCTGGGTTTGATTCCAACCTCGGGTAACTGTCTGTGTGGAGTTTGTACATTCTCCTGGTGTCTGTGACGGTTCCCTCCGGGTGCTCCGGTTTCCTCCCACAGTCCAAAGATGTGCAGGCCAGGTGAATTGATCATGTTAAATTGTCCATAGTGTTAGGTGTGATAATCAGGGGTAATATAGGTTAGGGGGATGGGTCTGGGTGGGTTACTCTTCAGAGGGTTGGTACGGGCTTGTTGGGCTGCTCCCATACTGTAGGGAATCTAATCTAAGAGATTCTGCAAGGTTGCTTTGCACACTCCGAGGCAGCTCATGCATCAACGCAGTGTGTTTTTCGACTGATGTGAACGCATGCACTTCACAGCCTTTAGTCTGCTCTCGTAGTGCTCACTCACTTTAACAATGAGTTACACGCTGCCAGCCTTTCTGTGGCTTGCATTGCTTTCTTAGTGCACAAGATCACTAGAACTAAGTTCCAGGATGTCAACATCTGCGGTTTATTTGCTTTTTAGCACAGAGATAAAGGCATGTAGCTGTGACAATGGGGAATACTGAGCAATCGATCACTCACACTGGGGTGGACATGTTGGTGCAGGGCACTGCGCTATGCCAATATCAAAAATGGACCACGTGCCATGGCAAATACACTGTATGTAAGTCAAACATATGACCATTCGTGAAGGTCAAAGGACCACCCCTAGTGGGGCAAAGGGGAATTACAATTAATTGGAGTAGAGGGCTACAGTCAAAGGGCTTGTCCTATTTCAAGTCCAGGGTTTTGGTCACAGTCACTCACACTCTTGGTCTTCTGAGAATTTGGGGATCTTTGTCCTTGCAGTCCAGGATGGCCCACAGTCAGTGCTGCAGGTCAAGTGCAAATAGTTCAGGGATTACAGAGTAAGGCCTGCCTTAGATTGGGTAAACAAGCTGAATTGGATAGGTGCTGATTAGTTAACAAATTAACACAGTTCAGTCTAGTTCTTGCACTGCAGCTCCAAGGAGAATAAACAAAAGAGGTCACATGACTGAATAGTCCAACTGGTAGAATGTGAGATTCTTCATCTCAGCATTGGGGATTTGAGTGCCACATTAGGCACAATTGTTTTGAAGCTTCAATTATGAATGGGGACTTCCTACGTTTAGCAAGAGGGAATGTAGGTTTTAAGCATTTTGAGCTAAGTAAACGGTGGAAGTGTATTTTTCTTTCTTGCCCAGGTAGTACAGGAATGCCCAGAGATGATTTCACTCACAAATTGGTTTTGGACATGGGTGAAGGCAAATCTTTAGGGGCAGGGCCCAGGACAGGGATGTGCATCTGGGCCTAAACCCAAAGCTATTAAGGACTCACTATGCTTGGGTTGGGGTGTGTTTGGGTACTACTGTGCCCAGGGTTGGGGGTAGCATTTGGACCTGTGATTACTCTTTCTGGTGAAAAGATGTAGTCAGAGCAAAGTCTATGACACCACGAGTAGGAGGAGATGAAGAAGCAGAGTGGAGAAGTAGTTCTTTAGCAGGGAAACCGAGGTATTTCTGTAGCTGGAAGATATAAGACCCATAAGTTCAGCCCATTGAGCCTGCTCAGGCATTCAGCAGGATCATGGTTTTTCCGACATTCCTCACATCCATTTCCTTGCCCTTTCCCCGTCACCCTTGATTCCCCGACTGCTTAAGGTACCATCTACCTTAGCCTTAAAAAAGTAGAAGGAAAGACAGGGCAGGCTTGACGGTCTGAATGACCTATCCTGTTCCCCTGTCCTGCCCCCATCACTGCTGAGCTGCTGGAGGAGGACTTGCAGTCAGAAGGACTGGTCAGCAATCCCATTCCAGGTGACTCTCAAAGATACAGCTCCCGTGTATTTTATGCCAGCAACCTCAGTTCAAGCAGCAGATTGGGACCCCATGGGACTCCATGGGGCGGCATAGTGGTTCAGTGGTTAGCACTGCTGGGTCCCAGGTTTGATTCCAGTCTTCGGCGACTGTCTCTGTGGAGTTTGCACATTCTCCCCGTGTGTGCGTGGGTTTCCTCCGGATGCTCCGGATACAGTTTGGATACTACTTCCTCTCAGTGGGTGTTTGCTGGTGCCATCCTGTCTCTTTGAGGACAGGGAACAGCCAGACTGAGATCACAGTCCCTCCTTCCTCCTTGCCAATGATGTTGAGCAACCAGTGAGGGTTCTGCTGAAACCCAACGACAGTTTCAGTGTGCTGAGCTGCTGTCCCATTGCCATGATGCTAACTCATTGGCAATGCGCTCATTAGTCTTCAGCAACTAACTTACCTTGCACTAATTTGCCGTTATACAGGCACTCGTGGCATCCAGTGAACCTCCACCAAGATGCCAATGCTGAAGACCCTCAGCTCCAACCTTAGAGGCTGCATTGGAAGGTTTACACCCATAGCCTTTTACCAGGACAGAAACTTTCACTTCCGTGGGGACTGTTGTCAAAGATTGTGCTTTGAAGAGGGCATGGTCTGGTGAACCCATCACTGCCACCTCTCCGAGCTGGTTCAGCATGAAAAAGCTGCAGGTCCTTGACATTCGAAAGGCCTGCCAGAGACAAAGTCCTTGCTCAGTGCCAGGCAGAAGAGCTAGTCTTGGCCAGGAATAGCCTGAACCCCAACCATACAGACAGAGCCGCAACATGATCTTGATCAGATGGGCCAATGGGCCGAGGTGTGGCAGATGGAGTTTAATTCAGATAGATGTGAGGTGTCGCATTTTGAAAAGGCAAATCAGGGCAGGACTTTTACATTTAATGGTTAAGATCCTGTGGAATGTTGTTGAACAAACAGAACTTGGAGTGCAGGTTCATAGCACCTTGAAAGTTCAGTCGCAGGTAGATAGGATGGTGAAGAAGGCATTTTGTATGCTTTCCTTTATTGGTCAGAGTATTGAGTATAGGAGTGAGGAGGTCCTGTTGTAGCAATTCAGGGTATTGGTTAGACAGTTTTGGAATATTGTGTGCAATTCTGGTCTCTTATCGGAAGGATGTTGTGAACCTTGAAAGGGTTCAGAAAAGGTTTACAAGGATGTTGCCAGCATTGGGGGGTTTGAGCTATAAGGGAATGAACCCTTAGGAGCAAGTGATCATAATATGGCCAAATTTACTCTGCAATTTGAGAGAAAGAAGATAGATTCAGAGATGATGGTTGAATATAGGCAGTGACAGACTCAGGAGGGAGGAGCTGGGTAGAATTGACTGGAAGAGAAGCCCAGCAGGAAAGACAGTGGAACAGTAATGGCAGGAGTTTCTGGGAAAAATTTAGGAGACACAACAGAGATTCATCCTGAGGAAAAAGAAGCATGGTACAGGGAAGATGAGGCAACCATGGCTGACCAGGGAGTCAGGGACAGCATGAAAGCAAAAGAGAAAGCATATAATGTGGTGAAGGGCAGTGGGGAACCCGAGGATTGGGAAGTTTACAAAGACCAACAGAGGGCAACAAAAACAGAAATAAAGAAGGAGAAGATTAAATATAAGGGTAAGCTAGCCAGTAATATAAAGAAAGACTTTAAGAGTTTCTTTATATATAAAGGGCAAAAATAAGGCAAAAGTGAACATTGGGCTGTTGGAAAATGACACTGGAGAGATCGTAGTGTGGAACATGGAAATGGCTGACGAACTGAATAATTACTTCATGTCAGTCACGGTCAAGACACAAGTAATATCCCAAAAATTCAACAGGGTGTGTGTGGGGGGGGGGGGGGGGGGGGGGGGGGGGGGGGGGGGGGGCGTGGTTAAGAGCTGAGTATGGTGGCCGTAAGGTGCTAGAAAAACTGAATGGCCTGAAGGTAGATAAATCACCTGAACTAGATGGACTACATCCCAGAGTTTGAACAGAGATAACCGAAGAGATTGTGGAGGCATTAGTGCTGATCTTTCAGGATCACTAGAATCAGGGAGGGTCCCAGAAAATCACTAATGTGACACCTCTGCTTAAAAAGGGAGTAAGGCAAAAGATGGAAAATTACAGATCAATTAGCTTAATCTTGTCCGTGCTTTAAGATCCTCGAATCCATTGTGAAAGACAAGATTTCTGAATACTTGGAAGTGTACAGTAAAATACTGCTTCATCAAGGAGAGGCCATGCCTGACATATCTGCGAGAATGCTTTGAGGAAGTAAAGAGCAGGTTAGACCAAGGAGAGCCAATGGATGGTATCTACTGAGGCTTCAAGAAGGCCTTTGACAAAGTGCTGCATAGGGAGGCTACTGAGTAAGATATGGGTCCATGGTGTCAGTGACAAGGTGCTAACATGGATAGAAGGCTGGCTGTCTGGCAGAAAGCAGAGAGTGGGGATAAAAGGGGCCTTCTCAGGATAGCAGCCAGTGACAAGTGGTGTTCTGCAAGGGTCAATGTTGCCACCACAACTTTTCACTTTATACATTAACAATCTAGAGGAAAGGGCATTCTGGCTCAGTTTGTAGATGATAAAAAGATAGATGGAGGGTCAGGTAGCATTGAGGAGGTGGAGAGGCTGCAGAAGGATTTGGACAGGTTAGGAGAGTGGGCAAACAAGTGGCAGATGAGTACAGCACGGGAAAGTGTGAGGTTATGCACTTCGGTAGGAAGAATAGAGGCATGGACTATTTTCTAAATGGGGCAAAAATTCAGAAGTCTGAAGTGGAAAGAGACTTGAAAGTTCTAGTCCAGGATTCTCTCAAGGTAAACTTGCAGGTTGAGTCAGTAGTTAGTAAAGCAAATGCAATGGCATTTATTTTGAGAGGACTTGAATATAAAAGCAGGGATGTACGTCAGAGGCTCTATAAGGCTCTGGTCAGACCACATTTGGAGTATTGTGTGCAGCTTTGGGTCCCATATCTCAGGAAGGATGCACTGGCCCTGGAGCATGTTCAGAGAAGGTTCACAAGAACGTTGCCAGGAATGAAAAGTTTAACATATAAGGAGCGTTTGAAGAATCTGGATCTACACTCTATGGAGTTTACAAGGATGGAGGGGGATCTAATTGAAACTTACAGAATACTGAATGGCCTACTGTGAGACGATGTTGAGAAGATGTTTCCATTGGTAGGAGAGACAAGAATCCGAGGGCACAGCCTTAGAGTAAAGGGAAGACCTTTTAGAACAGAGATAAGGAGAAACTTTTTCAGCCAGAGAGTGGGGAATCTATGGAATTCATTGCCACAGATAGCTGTGGAGGCCAGGTCATTGAATATATTTAAGTCTGAGATAGATAGGTTCCTGAGTATCATAGGCAAGAGTGGGCTGATAGGTGGCAGATGGAGTTCAACCTGGGAAAATGTGAAGTCATTCACTTTGGAAAGTCAAATTTGAATGCAGAATGCAGAGTTAATGGTAGGATTCTTGGCAGTGTGGAGGAACAGAGAGGTCTAGGAGTCCATATCCATAGATCCCTCAAAGTTGCCACCCAGCTTGATAGGGTTGTTAAGAAGGTGTATGTTGTGTTGGCTTTCATCAGCAGCGGGATTGAGTTTAAGAGCCGTGAGGTTATGCTGCACCTCTATAGAGTCCTGGTTAGGCCACACTTCGAATATTGTGTTCAGTTCTTTTCGCCTCATTATAGGAAAGATGTGGAAGCCTTAGAGAGGTTGCAGAGGAGATTTATCAGGATGCTTCCTGGACTGGAGGTCATGTCTTATGAAGAAAGGTTGAGGTAGCTAGGGCTTTCGTCATCGGAGCGAAGAAGGACGAGAGGTGTACAAGATGTTGAGAGGTATAGATAGAGTAGATAGCCAGAGATGTTTTTCTCTGGCGGAAATGTCTATCATGAGGCATAATTTTAAGGGAATTGGAGGAAGATTTAGGACAGATGTCAGAGGGAGGTTCTTTTCTCAGAGAGTGGTAGGTGTGTGGAATGCACTGTCAGCAGTGGAAGTAGAGTCAGATACACTAGGGACATTTAAGCGACTCTTGGATAGGCACATGGAAGCTAGTACAATGAAGGGTAGAAATGTTAGTTTGATCTTAGAGTAGGATAGAAGGCCAGCGCAACATTGGAGGCTGAAGGGACTGGACTGTGCTCTACTGTTCTGTGTTCCATGTTCTATGGATCAAGGGCTATGGAGAGAAGGTGGGAGAGTGGGGATTGAGAAAACTATCAGCCATGATTGAATGGCATAGCAGTTTCAATGGGCTGAATGGTCTAATTTCTGCTCCTATGTCTTATTGTCAGTAGAGAGAGGCTGAATAGGCTGGGGCTGTTTTCCCTGGTGCATCTCTGGCTGAGGGGTGACCTTACATATGTTTATAAAATCAGGAGAGGCATGTGTAGGTTAAATAGATAAGGTCTTATCCCTGGAGTGGGGGAGTCCAAAACGGGAGGACATAGATTTATGGTGAAAGGGGAAAAATTGAAAAGTTTTCATGGAGAGGTGTGCGTGTATGGAATAAGTTGCCAGAGAAAGTTGTGGAGATTGGTACAATTACAGCATTTAGAAGACATCTGGATGGGTATATGAATAGGAAGGGTTTAGAGGGACATAGGCCAAGTGCTGGCAAATGGGACTAGATTAGGTTAGGATATCTGGTCGGCATGGACGAGTTGGACCAAAGGGTTTGATTCCATGCTGTACATCTCCATGTCTCTATGACTGTAACATTAGGCAGGTGAGTCAGGGTCAGTAAGTTGAAGTGAAGGATGGAGGAGCACACCTACACTCAGCAATTGCCATCTCCGACACATACCCAGCTGCCTCCGTGGGCAGATAGCAGGCAGCTGTCGCGAGAACAGAGCAAAGATGTGGCAGGTTAGGTGGATTGGCCACAGGAACTTGGCCTGTAGTGTCCAAGGATGAGCATGGTAGGTCGATTGGCTATGGGAAATATAGGGATAGGGCAGGGATTTGGGCCTGGATGGGATGCTCATTGGAGAGTCAGTGTAGATGTGATGGGTCAAACAGCCTCTGAGTTCACTGTAAGGATTCTATGATCCATATCTGGAAACTAGGAGTGAGCTCGTCTTTCCTTTTCCAAACCTCAGAGTTGAGCCCCACAGTTGTCGAGGTGGATCCTGACCGAGTGTCTGCAGTGATGTGTAACAAGGCTTCAAATATGGCATCTAAGTCCTGTCAGGAAGCAGATCATATACTTGCAAGCACTTCCATCTTCCTGACCACACAATTTCCCCCATAGCTAATGAAGTGAAAAGCAGAAGATCGCGTCAAACAAATTCAGACCAGATCCCCTTGATGTCATCCATCACTGCACTTTAACAATTAATGAGAATGTTCAGCTGCTGTATCTGTTGCTGTACAATAATAATGTGCTTCCTTTATCACTGTGATTGCACACTTTTATCCTCAATGTAGCAATTTGAGCTTTGGGAGTTTATTTGGAAAATCCTTTGGGAATATCAATATTTTGGGGATGTATGAATATTTGCAGAAATATTCCTCAACAGAATAGCGCTGACGTCGACATTAGATGTAATTGAACAATATGCTTCATTAGGCTAGATCGGGAGCTATTGACAGTGAAGTCCCATTGTGAGTTGTATTTCCCTCATGAATAATTCAGTTAATGTAACAATTGGTATTAGCATTTGACCATTAAATTATAAACAGGGTTACTGAAGCATTATAATCCATTTCTAGGTTTTAATAATTACCTTGTGGATTAAAGGATAATACCAATTACAGTTATTCTAGCTCACAGCTCAAGTCTCATTGCTAGGAGAGATCACATTGAAAGAGGTTTAATGGCAGATTACTAAAATATGGGACTCGTGTAGACTCCATGTGGATTACAGTGAGGTAGAAAGATACTATAAACATCCATCACTGGATAATAAAGTTAGTAGAATTTGAAATATTGTTCACACTGGCTTTAGTGTCAGGTCAATGGGGATAAACTTGAATCAAAGTTTGTGAGTTCAAATCCCACTTTCATCTGGAGGGAATCCAGTGCAGTTCACAGGGAGAGCACTACTGCTATCACTGAGGCTCTGGGGTACACAGAGAGAATGTTACTGTTATTACTGAGGCTCTGGGGTTCTCAGGAAGAACTTTACTGTTATTATTGAGGCTCTGGGGCACACAGGAGAAAGTTACTGTTATTACTGAGGCTCTGGGGTACACAGAGAGAGCTTTACTGTTATTATTGAGGCTCTGCGAGAGACAGGGAGAATATTACTGTTATTACTGAGGGTCTGGGGGAGACATGAAGAACTGTACTGTTATTACTGAGGCTCTGGGGTACACAGAGAGAACATTACTGTTATTCCTTAGGCTTTGGGGAACACAGGGAGTGCTTTACCATTATTACTGAGGCTCTGGGGCACACAGGGGTAACTTTACTGTTCTTACTGAGGCTCTGGGGCACACAGAGAGAATGTTACTGTTATTACTGAGGCTCTGCAAGAGACAGGGAGAATATTACTGTTATTACTGAGGGTCTGGGGGAGACATGAAGAACTTTACTGTTATTACTGAGGCTCTTGGACACACAGGGAGAATGCTACTGTTATTACTGAGGCTCTTGGGCACACAGAGAGAATGTTACTGTTATTACTGAGGCCCTGGAGTACACAGAGAGAACATTACTGTTATTACTGAGGCTGTGGGGCACACAGGGGAACGTTACTGTTATTACTGAGAGTCTGGGGGAGATGGGAAGAACTTTACTGTTACTGCTGAGGCTCTGGGGGAGACACGGTGGCACAGTGGTTAGCACTGCTATCTCATAGCGCCTGAGACCCGGGTTCAATTCCCGACTCAGGCGACTGACTGTGTGGAGTTTGCACGTTCTCCCCATGTCTGCGTGGGTTTCCTCCGGGTGCTCCAGTTTCCTCCCACAGTCCAAAGATGTGCGGGACAGGTGAATTGGCCATGCTAAATTGCCCGTAGTATTAGGTAAGGGGTAAATGTAGGGGTATGGGTGGGTTGCGCTTCGGCGGGTCGGTGTGGACTTGTTGGGCCGAAGGGCCTGTTTCCACACTGTAACTAATCTAATCTAATCTTTACTGTTATTACTGAAGATCTGGGGACCACAGGGGGATCTTACTATTATTACTGAGGCTCTGGAGTACAGAGAGAGAACGTTACTGTTATTACTGAGGCTGTGGGGTACACAGAGAGAATGTTACTGTTATTACTGAGGCTCTGGAGTACAGAGAGAACGTTACTGTTATTACTGAGGCTGTGGGGTTCACAGGGAGAACTTTATTATTATTACTGAGTCTCTGTTGTCTGTCTTCCATTGGAAGTATAAATCCCGTGGCACTATTTTGAAGAAGTGCAGGAGAATTCTCTCCAGTGTCCTGACCTACATTTTATTCTTCAAGCAACAGCTACAATAAATAATTGGTGATTTCATTACTGCCTGTGGGACTTTGCTCTGCCCAAACAGGATGTTTTTAAAACTTTGATAATGAAACATCTTTTATGATGCCCTGAATTTGGAGATGAGTTCTTGATTAGATTAGATTAGATTCCAGCAGTGCGGAAACAGGCCCTTCGGCCCAACCAGTCCACATTGACCCATTTCCTTCTGATTAATGCACTGAGCACTATGGACAATTTAGCATGGCCAATTCACCTAACCTGCACATCCTTTGGACAATGGGTATTTCTTTGCAAGTGTAATTCTCTGTGTAGAATCTTCTCAGCCATGAGCCGTGTGAGCTAGTTGGGACAATATGGTGAGAGTGGTAGAAGTGAGATTCTCTACATCCAGGCAGGGAAAGAAAGATGACTGATTCTGTGCCCAAGCTTTGAATGTTGAGAATTGTGCTTGTGACTGGTCGGGGACCTATCTGCATGTACAAGCTATTGGTATGAAACTTGCCTCATTGAAATGTGGTCTTCTATTCTCCCACACGCCAGACATTCACTAGATGGTGACATGTCCTGTCAGTAAAGTGCCCCTACTTCACTGCTTGCTCATCTGGCCCTCCATCTTGGGCAGCATTCACCAAGGTCTCAGGACACACACCATGGGTGGCAACCATCCACAAACTCGCCATCCATGGAGTTTGGCATCAGACCTATCGCAGCCTCACGAAATCCTCATGGCTCCTTTCTGGCACACTTACAGCACAATTTGTCCACATCAGTGCTGTGCTTTGATGCACCTTTATTATACTGCTATTGCCAGGACTCTTTGTGGGCAGGGACAGACAACAAACTCATGGATTGGACCAGGGAGAACTTCCCAACTCCTTGTTTGCTGTCTTAGCATGTTCTTATTTGAACTCACTTGGATGCTTGTAGCCCATTTGCCTTTTTGCGCTTTCCATGCTTGTTCATTACTTAAAAGCCCACAGTTTTGTTTTGTCTTGCTCTTTAGTGCAGATATAATGCCTGGCATCTTGTCATGGATGTCATCGGTCAAAGGGGTGGACATGTTACAGTGTGGCACCATAGTATGTCAATGCTTTACCTAGACCATGTGCCACAGCTGATGTGGCAAACACACAGCATGTGCTTCATCCGAATGGCCATGTCTCAAAGCCTAAGGAGTGTAGTCCTCAGTCAGGTCAAGGGAGAAAGCCTTCAAATCGTAGAGGGGAGCCTCTGAGAAAAATCTAGGAGTTTGGGCATGGTCAGTTGGTCACTTGTTGAGGGTCCAATGTCAAGGACTTTATATCACCACAGCCTAGTAGTAGGCCATAGTCCTTCCTATAGGTCTGGTTGAACCATTCAAGGGCACTTGCACTAAGCCAGTCAAGGAGCAATGCAGAGAGTAGTCAGGGAAGTCCATCTAGGTTGGTCAGCTGGTGGCCCATGGTCAGGCCTGGGGATCAGCTCAATGAAAGGCCGGGGAGGTGTATCAGACATGTCACTATTGGTAGGGGAGTTGGAGAAGTCAGTTCTGAGGACTGGAGGCGGCATGCTGGAATACAGAGGAGACAATAATTGTAAAGGAGGATGCAATTCAATATATAAGGGCGGGTGATGACAGAGCATTGGAGGATGGGGATTACTGCAAGAGGGGTGCATCATTGACAGTCACAAACATCTTGGCTTCAGGGAAACAGATTTGATAAAACACAGTAGCAGAGCTGAATTATGCAAATACATTTGTGAAATGGTAGAGCCCCCACCTCTGGGCTAGATCATCCACCTGCCCTGGGGTGCATTCTAACGTGTCTGAACAAATGGAATAAAATGTTTATTTTGTTTTCAACAGTAGGCTCAGGAAGCCATGCATCCACAATTAAATTCCAAAAGCATGTTAATATTGCTGTAATTGAGCAATTAACACATTTCAGTTGATAACAGTCCTGTTCTCTCCTTGTTCGTTTGCAGTCTCACACGCAACAGTTAGATATGGAAGGTAATGCATTTGAGCCAGATTCGTGACGCACTGTCAATTTGTGCTTTTTAAGCTGCTGGCTGCTTCTGCAAGTGAAAAATGTCCTCATGTGTCTGTACGATAACCTCATGGATGTCCATGTTTCCTTCAGTATGGAGGTTGTCAAGAGCTTTTGTTAAGCAATTGACCTTCTTCAGAGCAGATGGTCATACAATTACTGTCATTAATCAGTCAATGTTGGTTGGGATTCTGCTGTTCCTCAGCAATGATGACAAGGCTCAGTATTGAACAGTGTTTGTGGTTGACCTTTGCTAATATTCTAACATGAGATTTGAACACACTGATGGCCCAAAGATCTTGAAAAGGGGATTCTTTATTCCACTGACATTAAACCATTACAATTATAAATGAAAATTAAAGTTAAACAAGGAAAACATTATATTCAAGCCTGAAGTTTACATTTGGTTAAGGAAGTCCTTTCTGCCTGATCTTGCTATCTGTGAGGTCTCCTTCCCTACGTCATACCTCCCAAAAGAAAGATACCCTTTCCTCATTACAAAGTCAGTTCTATTGCCCCCTTCCCTGCTTGAGACGTGCCATCCCTATGATGACCCACCACACAGTTTACTAAGCAGTTGTGTGCTTAGCGAGTCCAATTTTTGCCACGTTGGCTAGAATGTTTAAATTAACATTAGTGGCAATATTCTCTGTGGTGTCTTCTTGCATTAACATGCTGGGCAACTGGTCAGGATTGGAGTTACAGTCAGCATTTGCTTGAGAAGGCTTTCTCAGCCTTTTGTATGGACTGGTATCTTCCAAGGCATCCAGGCTTTATGGTGGATCACCTGTCTATGTCACTCAGGTTCCAGAATTCATATGATCAGGAGCAGTCAATGCTTCAGTTTCCATCTCCTGGCACGTTACTCCCTGCACGTTTTCTGGACAGGAGTAGGCTTTCCATGACTGGATGCATCCTCTGGGTTGGCAACACGTTAGACACTCCAGGATTATCTAGGTTTGCATTACTCTAGTCATTACACGCTGACATCTCAGGTTCTGCAATATCACTAAGAGAACCGCTTGCCTCCCGAACATCCACTTGATTTTGAGTCTTGAGTGGATTTTGTGTAGATCCCCTCCCTCTGTGAAACATTTTCAGACACCCCCTCCCTCCGACAAATATTGGTTCAACAAAGTAAATGTGGCCACTGTGTGGAGCCACTTGCTGACTGTAAAGTTGGGCATACCAGACATTGTGTGTCTTTTGCTGACCTCTGATATTCTGATGTTAGAGGAATCCCCCTGCACTGGTTGAACACTGTTCCTCATCCTCAGCAAAATGGAAAGCTGGTTATAGACTTCAGGCAGCAAGGTATATGGCAAGCTCCTGTCTACATCAATGGTGCTGACATGGAGATGGTCAAGACCGTCAAGTTTCTAGCAGTGATTGTCACTAACAATCTGTCCTGGTCCACACAAAGCCTCTACTTCCTCAGGAGACTAAGGGAATTCAGCATGTCTGTAAAGAGTTCAACCAATTTGTATAGATGCACCATATGAAGCATTCTATCTTCATAGACTTGGTATGGCAACTGCTGTACCCAGGACCATAACAGACTACAGAAAGTCATGAACACAGCCCAGCCCACCATGCAAACCAATCTTCCATCCACTAACTTCATCTATACTTTGCACTGCCTCAGAAAGGCAGCCAACATCTCTCTTGCTGGTGCAAACTGTCTCTCTTGTATAATTTATGCTTACCACAAAACATACCCCAGTGCTCCAAGAATTTAAATCCTTGCTTCCAGCACCAGTTCCCCAGCCACGCGTTCAAGTCCATTACCTCCCTGTTTCTGGCCTCACCAGCCCGAGGAACTGGAAGTAAACCGGAGATAACCACCCTGGACATCCTGCTTTTCAGTCTTCTTTCTAGTTCTCCGAAGTCCCGCTGTAGTATATTCCTCCTCTTCTTCCTGACATCATTTGTGCCGACATGTACCAACACCTCTGGCTCTTCACCTTCATCCTTGAGGATTGGTGGATTGGTGCCAGATTTGACTGACAAATTGAGCCCAAAGACCAAGACCAAATTGTCATGCAGATCTCCTCTGCTTTTTCAGCCAGTGAAATATTTCTAAACATTTTGGAACGCACTTTGGACTGCAACCTTCCCCTGATCATGTAGCCAAGCGGGGCTCTACCCGAAACAAAGGGGGTCCCAATGGCATTGCTCAAGAAAAATGCATTAAACTCTACACCATGTCAAGGTGATGATCCAAGGAGTGTGGTTTACTGAGACAAAGGAAGTCTACAAGGAATATAGAATTTTTTTCCTATGAGGAAGGATTGGACACGCACAAGAAGGGCGGCACGGTGGTACAGTGGTTAGCACTGCTGCCTCACAGCGCCAGAGACCCGGGTTCAATTTCCGACTCAGGTGACTGACTGTGTGGAGTTTGCACGTTCTCCCCGTGTCTGCGTGGGTTTCCTCCGGGTGCTCCGGTTTCCTCCCACAGTCCAAAGATGTGCGGGTCAGGTGAATTGGCCATGCTAAATTGCCCGTAGTGTTAGGTAAGGGGTAATGTAGGGGTATGGGTGGGTTTCGCTTCGGCGGGTCGGTGTGGACTTGTTGGGCCGAAGGGCCTGTTTCCACACTGTAAGTCTAATCTAGTCTAATCTAATCTAATCTAAAAAAAACCTAATGCTGTATTCTGTGGAAGATTTAATTGAGGTGCCTGAATAGGGTGACTGGAAAGGACCAACTTCTGTCAGTGGAGAAGTCAATAAAACATGTGGCAGAGACTTAAAATAACTGGTAGAAGATACAGGGGAATTGAGGCTTTTTTTTCATTTAGAGAATGATGAGAGCTGGAGATACTGCTCAAAAATATAGTAGAAGCAGAAACGCTTTTTACGTTGAGTAAGTACTTGGGTAAGGACTTGAAATGCCGTAACCTAAAGGTTTACAGACCAAGAAACTTTGATTAAGTTGGACAACTGTTTTTCAATCAGTCCAGTCACGATGGATCAAATAGTCGCCTTCTGTTCCATAAATGTATCAACGTTTCTGTGTTAAAGGTGTTATATAAATGCAAGTTGTTGTGGTGGCTTCAGACAGTTGTGGCAAGACACCCTCTTGTCAAATATTGTAGAATCAGTGGCTTTGCAAATGGAGCTGTTGGTATTAACACATTACTCATTGTCACTATGGAACCCTAGATTGGATGGGTGCATGAAGGGATTGGTATGAACACAGGCTATATGGTTAGCTTTGGTTGTAGTTCTCCTAATACCCATCTATTGCTGAATTTCATGGCATTTATAGGGAATTGATGGATGTTTGTAAGGCCTTAATTCCTATAGAAGTTACAGTTGATCAGTAAGTGTACGTAATAGTGAAGTGAACACAATCTATTGTGATATCTATAGTTATGCAGCAGGCCAGACCCCCTCAAAATATCAAGAAAGTAGCCTGGACGCTAACCTTGCTCAATGCTTTCAGCAGGTGTAACATGGATATTCCAGGAGGGATGCAGCTGGTCAAACCACTTAGCTTTAAACAAAACAGAATTTACTTACAAGATTACCGAATGAAACACAAACAAAAGAGAACACAATACAGAATAATTTAACCTATCTGAAAACCCCAAAGCTTAGCCCTACGTAATGATGTCGTTCCAAATTCCTGCACCAATTCCCACAAACACCCTTTGGCAAAAGAAAAGGTAAAATCAACCATGGGTTTTACAGGGGAAATGTCAGAGAGAGAGAAGTCAGAGAGATTCAGCATGCTATGTCGCTGTTTCTTTAGCAGCCTCAATACTGACTGCATGCTTTCAGTGAACAGCCAGTCTGCTAAACACCAAACCAGAACTAAAGCAGAGAAAAGCTGAGCTGGGAGAACTGACCACTCCCCTTCCATTTTTTTTTAAACTTGAAAGCCTTTTGCCTGAGGCAGTATCTGTTAGCTATAATTAAATTGGCCCTAAAACCCATTGAAGCTAGATCTCCCATAGTCTCTGCATTTACAACCCCTCTGAAAAAAAGCCAAGGCCAACATGACCTTGCTAAATGAGTAGCATTGTCAGAATATGTACACTCGGATACTATCATAGAGCCTCAGTGCCTGTGGCCCCATTGTGTCCTCAGTACTTCTCAGTTTTTCTTACACTACTACTATATTTTGCTGCAACCCTGACATTGTGTGTGATTATCTGAGTTGCTGTTCCTTGGTGGTCCTATGTATCAAATGTCCCAACACACTGGGGTCCTCCTACATTGCTGCAGGGCACCTCTCCTAGGGCTTTGAACACTGGAGGCACTGGGTTCCTTGTCAGAGGGGTTGAGAAGAGACCACTCACCTTGACCATATGGTAGACCTGAATCCCCAAGGTAGTTGACAAGATCTTCACAGAGGAAGCCATCCCTGCCGTGTCAGAACCTATGATGTGAATGGACTCCTCCACCATCTGCATTTGTCTGTGAACAAATGTGCATGTGCCCCTGAATCCCCACACGAACCCGCAGAAAGTCCCATGCAAATGTAACTATGCTCATGGAGTATCGAGGAGAGGCAGATGAGGGTTGTCCATTATCTTCACTGTGGCTAGATTCATCTGTTAGCACTATCAGCTTTGATCTTCTCTGTCTATGGAAACAATCTTTGATTACAACAACAGGGAAGACCTTCAGGAGCTGCTCAATGTGTCAGAGAATTACTGCTTCACATGTAATCTTTAATATGTTGATATTTTGACATGAATCTGGAGACATTCTTACTCTGCTGCCTGGCTATTCCAGCCTCTCTGTCTGTAACAGAGAACCTTCTCTGCTCTTCTACTGTCTCCATTGCTCCTTTTCCACAGGGGTGATAGCTCTCAGCTCAGCCACTTCCAGGAGTAAGGGTAGCCTGTTGTTTCCCTCTCCTTCACAATTAACATCTCCCTCTCCTGCGTGACAATGTAGAGAGAGTTATTAACTTGTTGAGTGTCATCTAATTCCTTTTCTTTATTCATCCATGGGCCACATACCCATCTCATATTCCAGTCAGTGTGATTATCACATTATTGAGCAGATCTATTGTGATGAAGCTATGGCGTTCAGAGGTGTATTTTGTCCTGAGTTTTTTTTTGAGGAGAGGTTTTAAGTCAGAGGCGCAGTGCTGCCTATTGAATGCCCATAAAGTAAACACCTTGTAAGGCCTTTCTTTTAAAGTTGGAACGATAGAAGCTGCCTGAATGGGAGGTCAAACTCCCATAGAACCAGGATTCTCAGTAGCAGTTGTTGCAGGGATCTTGAAACTTGGTGAAAGCTGCAGTACATCTGTCCCTCTCTCAGAGTTTTATCATGATGTTTTTACTCCTGGACTGGAGAATTGCCTGTGAGACAATCTATTTTTCTGAACTTGTCTTTTATCAAGGGTGTGGTTATCTGATGTTACTATCTTGGAAAAGTTACTGTTTAGTACTACAATAATCAATTATTCTGTTAAGTTTTCCAGTAGAGTTAAGTTATTCCAATTTCTTCTTTCTTTTGTCATATTTTGGCTACAGCATATGATTAGAATGTGTCTTGCTTAATGTTGAGTAGTTTGACCAGTTGAATTGCATTTGGAATGCAACACGTTACATTTACCTTTAGAATAAAAAAAGTTAAGGTCTAGATTACCTTCTGAATATATATTGAGGGGGTTTTGTCTGGTCTGATCTCTTTTACCATGTGCTACTGGTGTTGAACATACCTTTCCCAGCCTGCCTTCTTCACCCATTTGCAAAGTCTCTCGTCTGCAAAGACCTTGAGTCATGCTTAGACACAATGCGACCCTCTTGGCAGATTGGAGCAGACTGTTTAGTTGTTTTTGGCACTGGGCCCTGGTTCTCAGCAGCCTCATGGTTGCTCATTTCCACTGTGATCTCTGTTCAGGCCACCTCAGCTCTGGGTCTGGGTCTCATTAAACCTTCACTGAGGAAGAGAACCTACTGTCTCTCCCAAATAGCCTGAAGGAGAAAGCTGTAGGGAGGCATCACCAAACAATAGAGCTACCCAGTCTCTGCTGAAATATTTCGCTGGATGGAGGGGAAGGTTGGCAGTCCAAGTAATGATGGCTAGCATCTTAAACCCTCCCTGTGGCAGGTTTGGCGAGTGAGTAGGGACCTTCTGCTAAGACAGCAAGTCAATCTGTAACATGGATGGCCACCAATTGAGGCCCTTAAGTATGCAAGTAATGAGAAGTATGCCCATTGGATGCAATTACATTTATGTTGGTGAGAAGTCTCTTGTGGAGTCGTAGTGTCCCTACCATTAAACCAGATGGCTTGGGGTCAGGTCCCACCTACTCCAGAGGTATATCATACATAAAGAGTAAAGAACAAAGAAAATTTACAGCCCAGTAACAGGTCCTTTGGCCCTCCAAGCCTGAGCCAATCCAAGTGTACTGTCTAAACCTGTTGGTAAATTCCTAAGCATCTGTATCCCTCTGCTCCCCACCTACTCATGCATCTATCCAGACGCATCTTAAGTGAATCTACCATGCCTGCCTCTACCACGTCTGCTGGCAACGCATTCCAAACACCCACCACTCTCTGTGTGAAGTACTTACTGCGTGTATCCCCCTTAAACTTTTCACCTCTCACCTTGAAAGCATGACCTCTGGTTATTGAATCCTTCACCCTGGGAAAAAGCATGTCTCTATCCACCCTGTCTATACTTTTCATGATTTTGTAAACCTCAATCAGGTCCCCCCTAAATCTCCTTTTTTCTAGTGAAAATAAACCTAACCTACTCAACCTTCTTCATAGCTAGCACCTTCCATACCAGGCAACATCCTTGTAAACCTTCCCTGCATCCTCTCCAAAGCGTCCACATCCTTTTGGTAATGTGGCGACCAGACTGTACACAATATTCTAAATGCGGCCGAACCTATGTCTTGTACAATTTTAACATGACTTGCCAGCACTTATACTCAATAACCCGTCCAAAGAAGGCAAGCATACCATATGCCCTCTTGACCACTCTGTTCACCTGTGCAGCAACCTTCAGGGTACAATGGACCTGCACTCCCAGATCTCTCTGTCCATCACCTTTTCCCAAGGCTCTTCCAATCATTGTATAATTCGCTCTAGAATTAGACTTGCCTAAATACATCACCCCACATTTGTCTGGATTGAAAGCCATCTGCCACTTTTCTGCCCAATACTCCAGTCTATCTATATCCTCCTGTATTCTCTGACAGTCCCTTATGCTTTTTGCTAATCCACCAATCTTTGTGTCATCTGTAAACTTGCTGATCATACAAACAGTGCCCTTTTCTAGATCATTAACGTATATTACAAGCAACAGTGGCCCCAATACTGACCCCTGTGGACCACCACTGGTCACCTTTTTCAACTTTGAGAAACTCCCTTCAACTACTACTCTCTGTCTCCTGTTGCTCAACCAGTTCTTTATCCACTTAGCTAGAACAGCCTGCACACCATGTGACTTCACTTTCTCCATTAGTCTACAGTGGGGAACCTTATCTTGAAGCCTGAAGGTTCTTTGTAGCACAGTGATAATGTCCCCTCCTCTAAGCCAGAAGGTCTGGGTTTAAATCCCTCCTGCTTCAGAGATGCATCATAACAGGTGTATTTAAAAGTCTACAATTGCCTCCTGACAAGTCACACTCAACACCCATCTTGCTCCTTGGATCCATGCTTTTATGAAATGCAACACTCACTGCAGGACTGAGTGAGCTCTGTAAGAACATTAGCTGTCTTATAGTTGTACTGTGAAAATAAAGGGTGAGAGAGGGCAAAGATTAAATGCAAAAGGAGAGATTAGGACGGACATCCTTATAATGCTAGAACAATGATATGCTGACAGTGAGAATCATTATGGTGACTGTTGACCCCATCTGCATATTCATATAAATTTAGGTTTGTGTGGAATTGTTGCCTCATCACATTGAGTGCCCACAGTTCAGAAGAATGTTTCCATCATCACAGAAAATGAACAATATTTTAGCATTTCATTACTTTTCACAAAGGCACCACTGTCCCCTCTACTGAGTGACATGAGCTCATTGTGAATCCTGAGTACCAAGGTTAACGCTCAGAGAAAATATGGTTTCAGGGTTCTTCTTTGAGATGATGTTGTTACTATGGTAACAGCTTAGAATAGGATAACTTGCTGTCAGTGGTACAGGAGGCTTTAAGGCTAATGGCAATCCTTTCCTTACTCAGGATGTGGGTAATGCTAGCATGATCAGCATTTATTATTCAGCACTGAGTAAGTGAGTCTTCCCTTTGAACTGCTGCAGCTTATGTGCTGATAGTGGCCTTTTCTGGAGAGAATTTCAGCATGTTGATCCAGAAAATGATGGCTAGTTCCTGATACTACAATGACTTTCTGTCCAATTTTTAAAAAAGGATTTAGTTTTATACATGCGATTCATGACATTGGGAATCTCCAAAATACTTTATAAGCAATGAGTTACTTTATAATATAGTCATGGTTAATGTAGGTAGCCGATATGTATGGAGCAACCACTCCAAATAACAGGGAGCTAAATGATTAGATAACCTGTCATTATTGATTTTGGGTTATTGATCAATATTGCCCAGGTCACCAGATAGGGCTCAGTGCTTTTATATAGGACAATAAGATCATTTATGTTCACTTGATGGAGGAGGTAGGCCTTGTCTGAAAGCTGCTAGTCCTATTGTCCAGTTCCTCCACCTGGGCACCAAGATTGCTCAATAGTAGACTGACACCAGCTTTTCATTTCTGAAAATTGTGTCCATCCCATCCTGGGTACTTAATGTTTACTCTTTTAAAATTGCATCAAAGAGTATGAGCAAATTTCTTTTCTCAATAGTTCCTCAAAGCAAGGAAGCCACATATTATGGAGTATAGCCCATGGCAAATCTCTGCTTTTAATGTGGGGGAGGTGTTGCATGCAATTCTCACTTGATTTGGATGGACCAGAATACACTCTCACTCCTACCATCTGTCATTGGTGTATTGGAAAGACGTGGAAGTTTTATTAACCTATTTAACCACACCAGAAATGTACCTCCTGTGGCTATCAAGTCATGGAGGGAGACTCCAACCCAGAGTTCTGGCTCAGAGTTAGAGACACTACCATTGTGTCACAATATTGCTCCCTAACGAAACTGAGCTCAATGGGAATCTGGGGAAAAATTATTGGAGTCATACCTGAGACAAAGGAAGATGGTTGTAGTTTTTTTTAGCCAATCGTCTCAACTCCAGGACATTAGGGTAGTGTCCCAGGCCCAACTGCTTTATTGATGACCTTCCCTCCATCAAAAGCCCAGAGGCGGGAACTGTTTGTGATATTTGCAACATGTTCATACCATTCACACCTACTGAGATAGTCTATAGACATATGTAACAATACCTAGACATCATTCAATACTATCCTTGCTAACTTTCAACATTCTGAGGCTTACCATTGACCAGAACATAACTGGATTGACATCTAAATATTGTGACCACAAGGGTAGGCCAGGGTTTCAGTACCTCACCTTAGCACAATTTTTGCTTCGAGCCCAACATGGATTCCTCATCACTATGTTATACAAAAGGATATAGAGGCATTAGAAAGGGTACTTGCCAAAAGGATTTACACAGAAATGTGCAAGTTTATATAACAGGCTAGGTTTCCCTTGAATAAATAGGTAGGGCAGCCTAATTGAGGTATTTAACATTATGAAAAGTTTTGACAGAGTGGAAACTGGAAGAATTTTCTTTGGTTTGGAGGAGCATATCGAAAGGCCACTAACAAGATCATCCAACAATATCTAATGGAGAATTCAGAGGAAACATCTTCATCCAACGAGTGGTGAGAATGTGGAACTTGTAACTACAGGTACTTATTAAACTGGAATATATTAATTAGCCTATATAGGGCATTCTGACTCTGAAGTCTATTCTGCCATTAATAAAATAATGGCAGAGTTAATTACTGCACATTCCCACTTACATCCAATAATACCCTTGCTTATCAAAAACACAGCTATTTCCCCCTTAAAAATATTCTAAGACTCTGCATCTATTGCCTTTTGAGGAAGAGTTGTAAAGATGCAAGGCTGTCTGTGTGAAAAGACTATCTGACTTAAATTGGCTATCCTTTATTTTTAGTGACTGACCCCCCCCCCCACCCCGCCAGTTCTAGATTCTCCCACCCATGCAAACATTCTCTCTACATCCTCTTTGTCATGATGCCTCTGGATCTTATATGCTTATTGACTCTAAACTCCAGCAGATGAAAGCATAGCCTGTCCAAGCTTTCATCGTAAAATAATTCACCTATTCCAGGTGTTAGTCTAGCTAACATTCTCTGAACTGATTCCAATACATTTATATTCTTTGTTAAATAAGGACTCCGATATCCACAATATACACAGTATATGTGGTCCTAGCAAAGCACTGTATTATTGAAGAATAAATGGTTGACCAATTCTAGGGTGTTTTGGAAGCTTTGCCTGTTTATTCAATCCTAGATCCTGCAATACTGGAATGTAGGATGCAACTCTGAAACTGAGGCCAGGAAATATTCATGAATGTTGGACAGTTGCATTTGAAATCTGCCCTGCACGAAGTTAGGAACTTTAGTCAGCAACATTCATGCCTCGTGACATTTTGCAAATGGACTGTAAAAGGCTTAGTAACCTGTGTTGGAAATCTGAAGTGAGGTGTTTGCTCACAAGAAAACATAGTTTTACAACAAATTAAATGCTAATTTCAGCAAATAGTAGCGACGTGTTAAAGGAGAAACTAGATAATAGACATTTGGGATAAAACAGCTCACCTGACCAGCATTCCATCTATCACCTTAAACACGTAGTCATTCACCATTCACACACACATCAGCAGCACTGTGTACCATCTATAAGATGCATTACAGTGACTTGGTGAGCTTTCTTCGTGTCAGAGACAAAGACATGAAGAAATATCTAAAAAAAACACCCTGTATCCTCTTCAAAATGTTTAAATGTTGTTATTTTTTTTAAATCAGAAGTGTGATGGAATATTCTCCATTTGCTTGAGCAAGAGCAGCTCCAAAAACACTCAAGAAAATTTGTGCCCATTGAGGAAAAAGTGTCCCACTTGATTGGCACCAGATCTATAAACATTTATTCCTTCCCCCACCTTTATTCCTTCCCCCCCCTCAGTAGTGTGCCAGCTACAAGATGTGCTGCAAAAATTGACCATAGCTCCAGAGTCTGCATTCCTGATGAAGGGCTTTTGCCAGAAACGTCAATTTTCCTGCTCCTCGGATGCTGCCTGACCTGCTGTGCTTTTCCAGCACCATTGTAATCTAGACTCTGATTTCTAGCATCTGCATTCCTTATGTTTGCTAGGTGATTTTAACCATCCAAACCCTTGGTCACTTTCATCCAGAAGGAAAAGGGTAGCAGATACAGGGGAACAACATCACCTGCAAGTTCCCCTCTACACCACTCACTATCCTGACTTGGAAACATATTGTTATTCTTTCAGTGTCATTGGGTCAAAATCCTGGAATTGCTTCCCTAATGCACTGTGAATAAATAAAAAAAAGGTCAGCCCTGCTGGGATCAAAATGGCTGAGGCTGATCACATGATCATATTTGCAGAAGCCTCTGAACCCCCTGCATTGTATAAACATTCTTGTTCAAGTTCACACAAAGCGACTGGAGATGAACCATAAGCTTCCAAACAGCTCTTGACAAAAGAGACTGTTATGTTATGTTAAAATGGACACTAATGCTTTTATAGTTATCTCATTTCACTCCAATGAAAATCCGGACAAGGGAGCTAAAACTACAATGTTAGCTTCATAACTTTCCAATTAACTCACTGAAATGGGACATGAGCATTGGAAATCCCCGTCCTTGTCACATGACTGAAATCAGAGCTTTTTGGATTGCCTAAATATACATATCTGGGATTTTAAGTCAGTTGCTGTTCGACCTTCAATGGGAGAGCAGGACATTCGGCTGAGTGGGAGCCTGCCTCAGACCTCACATCTCTACCTCTAAATTCCTGGCTGGAGTAAAGTCTATGCCTTTGTAAGAAGGAACACCAGATGACCCTGCTCACTGAGGGAACTGTTAGTGGGCACAGATGTCTGGGAAGTTTTGCTGAATGTGAAATAAATTTCAGCTGGTCTTGATTTATCAAATCTTGTAGATAAAAGATAATTTGCTAACAAATTTGTTATATATTTCCTCTCCTGTCTTGTCTTCCTTAATTTCTTAACTGTTGACCATTTCTAGGGTGCTTTTGGGAGCTTTGCCTGTTTACTCAATCCTAGATCCTGCAACTGTGAAGCTGAGTAAGGAACTGTTCCTGAATGTTGTATGTTTACATCTGAAATCTGTCCTGCAGTGTGTGTGCATGTGTATGTGTATGTATGCATGTGCTTACGTGTGTGTCTGTGTAAACAGTTTCCTACATTTTAAATGTTTTCCTACTCAATCCTATCTTTGATTTTAGTTTAAGTTTCTTTGCTGCAGGTTTATTTGAAAAATTAGAATCCGAGAGACAGTTTAGGAGAGCAACTTTTGGCCTACCTCTGAGGATGATGGGGGTAAGAAAGGAAAGGAGTCTCGGGGAAAACAATGATTCAAATTACTTGCATTCTATTTTTGCTCATGACATTTGACAGCATTTTCCAAACCTGTGACCAGTGTTACCTAAGAGGGCAGTGACAATGGATGCATGGGAACATCCCATGGGAGACTGATTAGCAAGGTTAGATCTCACGGAATACAGGGAGAACTAGCCATTTGCATACAGAACTGGCTCAAAGTAGAAGACAGAGGTGGTGGTGGGGTGTCGTTTTTTAGACTGGAGGCCTGTGACCAGTGGAGTACCACAAGGATCGGTTCTCTAGTTTTTGTCATTAACATGTGAACATAACAGTTAGTAAGTTTGCAGATGACACCAAAATTGGAGGTGTAGTGGACAGTGAAGAGGGTTATCTCAGATTACAACAGAATCTTGACCAGATGGGCCAATATGCTGAAAAGTGGCAGAAGGAGTTTAATTCAGATAAATGCGAGGTGCTGCATTTTGGGAAAGCAAATCTTAGCAGGACTTATACACTTAATGGTAAGGACCTAGGGAGTGTTTCTGATCAAAGAGACCTTGGAGTGCACATTCATAGTTCCTTGAAAGTGGAGTCACAGGTAGATAGGATAATGAAGAAGGCGTTTGGTATGCTTTCTTTTATTGGTCAGAGTATTGAGTACAGGAGTTGGGAGGTCATGTTGCAGCTGTACAGGACATTGGTTAGGCCACTGTTGGAATATTGTGTGCAATTCTGGTCTCCTTCCTATTGGAAAGATGTTGTGAAACTTGAAAGGGTTCAGAAACAATTTACAAGGATGTTGCCAGGGTTGGAGGATTTGAGCTATAGGGAGCGGCTGAACAGGCTGGGGCTGTTTTCCCTGGAGCGTTGGAGGCTGAGGGGTGACCTTATAGAGGTTTACAAAATTATGAGGAATATGGATAGAATAAATCTTTTCCCTGGGGTCAGAGAGTCCAGAACTAGAGGGCTTAGGTTTAGGGTGAGAGGGGAAAGATATAAAAGAGACCTAAGGATCAACTTTTTCACACAGAGGCTGGTATGTGTATGGAATGAGCTGCCAGAGGAAGTGGTGGAGGCTGGTACAATTGCATCATTTAAGATGCATTTGGATGGGTATATGAATAGGAAGGGTTTGGAGGGATATGGGCCGGGTGCTGGCAGGTGGGACTAGATTGGGTTGGGATATCTGGTTGGTATGGATGGGTTGGACATGCTGTACATCTCTATGACTCTATGACCATTCGGTGCAAGTACCTCTCCAAGTTACACACCAAACTGACACGGAACTCAGTGTTAGAGGGTCATACCACTTCCCAATAGCACTGTGGGTCTATCCACACCACAATGATTGCAGTAATTCAAGAAAATGGTCCATCATCACCTTCTCCAGGCCAATTACAGATGAGCAATGCCAGTCTAACCAGTGAGTCTCATGCCTTGGAATACAGACAAAGTTAATTTGAAGAGAATGTCTTTATTCTACATTTCGCAGTAGATAGGCCAAATTTTAAGAATCCCTCCAACAAGAACCACTGAGGAAAAAAAGCATAAAAACTCTCCTCAATTATTACTTTATCTAATTCATTTTCTTGGTTTGCCATTAATTTCAACATTCACTGTTAGGGGTATCCTTCATTTGAGGTTGATGAATGATATCTCGTGTGACATGGACATGACTCAGATGTTACCAAATTATTATACTGGTCAGTTACACCTCATAGATCCTTCCTACATTAATTAGATATGCTGGCGGCAGCTTGCCAATAGTTCACTCACCTCTTACGATTACATTGACAAGCTGTTCTATTTGGAGTCCTCTGCTCCTTTCAGTGGTGACTAATTGGAACGTAATACAACACAAAACAATGTGACACCTTGTTCAGTTTAACACTAATGAATTTGTTAAAAAATAGAAAGGTACAGAATTCTTTATTAAGGCAGTTCAGAAATGTTGATGATAACCACTCCATGGGAAGGGATGGGGATCGACGAACATTTTTGCAGATTTAATATAAATGTGGGGCTCTTTACGACCCACTTTATATTTTTAAAAATGATATCTTATTGAATTATCACACTACAGTTTGGAGGTTGAGGTGCCTTTGGAGTTTACAAAGTGAGGGATTACGATTATTTTTCACTCAACTAGCTGTCAGGAGTAGGAATGCACTGCTAAAAATAGTGCAAGGAAATTCAATTCAAACATCAAAAGGAAATTTGGTATATTCATTCAAAAGAAAGATTTACATGGCTATAGGGTAAGAAAAGGGAATTCCTCAAATTGGACAACACTTCCATTGAGCCGGAATGAATGGCGTCCCTCTGTGCCGTGTGTCTTCAGTGTCATGGAGACTACATCCATCCAGGTAAGTTTTTAAAAAGTTATTCATTTTTGGGATGTGGACGTCACTGGCTGGCCAGCATTTATTACCCATGGCTAGTTGCCCTTGAGAAGGTGCCTTCTTGAACTGTTGCAGTCTAGTGGTTGAATATCAGTTGCTCATGCTCAATATTATACACTCTTGGTGGTGAGTAAAGGGATTATAATTGCAATCAAATTATACTGGTTCACTGGCTCACTGTAGAGATCCAATATTTTATAATTCAGCCTTGTATACAGACATCACCAACATATCAACAATTATTGTCCATCTCTGGATACCCTAAGAAAGCTTGGTACATGTGAATGGATTGAGGGGCCTTTACAAGGACCAGCTTGTCTGAGTGGGATTGGAGTTTCCTTTGATAATGAACACTAGTGAACAACTTGAGCTTTTAAAACACTGTGTGGCAAGACTTGAATCTGTAAAGATTTCTCATTGCTTAAAAGCATCACAGAGCAAACATTTAACTACACTTATCATTATCCCTTGTAAGATACTTCTTGGATTTACTTTGGAAATCAGGTACTGTGCTTTTTTTTTATTTGGCATAAAAACCAAAATAACTAACAAATGGGCCATTTGCCTCAAAACAGTGATGATTCATCAGAATGAGATGCAGCTCTAAGGAGCCATTATCTCAAAATATATTGTAAACCGAATCGATCTTCTCAAACCCTACAGCGTTAAATGTGCTTCTTCAGCTGATAGTAACGAGAATACCTACTCTCGTTTCATGGTTATCTGGAGATGTGTTTGATTTTCAATTTAATGTGTTCACAGCCTTTTTAACCTTATGGGAATTGCAGTTCCTGAGTAACATGATGGCAAGATTTTGACAATGCAGGGATTTGCAGTCCCAATTTAAAGGAAAGGAATCTAAGTTTATGTGGCACCATTCATAATCTTAGGATGTCCCAAGACACTTTGCAGACAGAGAAGTATTTAATTCAGGGAAAGTAACAGCCGTTGCTTGCATGGAAATATCCCTATTGTGTTAGTGATTGTGATGTGGTTGTTATTATTAAATATGGGCCAGGGCACAGGGGAATCATAGAATCACTACAGTGCAGATGTAGGCCATTCCTCCCATTGAGTGTGGGCACCAACTCTCCAGAAAGCATCCCACCCAAACCCACCTACCTCTGTAACCTTGTATCTCCCATGGCTAATCCATATTTCATGCACATCTTTGAACACTCAGAGGTAACCCGCACAGACACAGGGGGAATGTGCAAACTCCACACAGACAATAGCCCAAGGGTTGAAGCAAAACTGTAAGCCACCTTGCCACTCTACAAGAACAAGGCTTCTTTTTTCCTTCATCAAATAGTGCCATGGGATTATTAATGTCCACCTGAGATTGCAAATGACGCCTTGGTTTTAGATCTCATCTGTTGGGGCAGCACTCCCTCAGTGTGCAATGTTGCCATGTCAACCTGGATTTTTGTTCTCAAATTTCTGAACTTGAACCCAGGAATGTCTGACTCAGAAGCAAAAACTTCACGAGTGTCCCAGAGGTATTTCCGTTGTAGCCCTGTGAAGCAAACTCTTGTATCACTATTTTATGTATCATGATAAATCAGCTTTCTTCAACAGAGCTGTAGGGAGGGCCTGAAATAGGCTGGGGCATTTTCCAAGGAGTGTCAGAAGTTGAGGTGTCACCTCATGCAGGTTTATAAAATCATGAGGGGCATGGATAGGGTAAATAGCCAAGATCTTTTCCCTGAGATGGGGGAGTCCAAAACTAGAGGGCATAGGTTGAGGGTGTGAGGGGAAAGATATAAAAGAAACCTAAAGGACAACCTTTTCAAGCAGATACTGGTGCGTTCATGGAATGAGCTGCGAGGGGAAGTGGTGGAGGTTGGTACTGTTGCAAATTTAAAAGGATGGTTACACAAATAGGAATGGCTTAGAAGGATATGGACCAAATGGGACTAGATTAATTTCGGATATCTGGTTGACATGGATGATTTGGACTGAAGGATCTGTTTCCATGCAGTACAGTTCTACGACTCTATATAAAACAAACATTGGGTTACAACAAGCCCAGTGGGAGGGTTGGCAACAGAGGATGTAGATTTAAGAGGCAACAGGAAAGTTATTGGGAAGAGATAAAGATGAGCTTAGTCTTGGATGAGTGAGGTAGCTGATTCAAAGAGGTCTGTTTTGTGCTATCAACCAAAACCAATTTAAACATGGAGCGCTTTCTACTGTCAGGGTGTCCCAAGCAGTTAAGGTTTTGCCAAATTCTCTCTGCATTAGATAATACATTTGTATGTTTGGACCTTTCTTGAATAGAGGACATGGAGCTCATTGTGCCTCTTTGAAACAGCTATAAAATTGTCGAAGCTTAAATACCACAATTCGATCACTCTTTAATTTTCTAGACTCAAGGAAGCACAGTTCAAATTACTAGAACTTGCCCTTTAAGTCCTAATATTATTAGAGTGAATTTGACTGTTTCTTACTATACGTTTCAACTAAACCGAAGTTGATGCAGGATTAGTGATTTCTATGTTGAAAATGCTGAATAATGATTCTTGTGCAAAAGTAATTACTGCTAAATAAATAACATGCAGATGCTGTGTTCAACTGGTGCAGGTATTTATTGGAACCCTATTTAAATGAACTGAAATGATGTCATTTTGGTGTAAAAATGATCCTTGTCATTTACATGTGAACACAGGAACTAGGAAGAGGAGTAGGCCCTCTGGCCCCTCAAGCCTGCTCCGCCATTCAATAAGATCATGGCTGATCTTTTTGTGGAGTCAGCTCCATTTACCAACTTGCAAACCATAACTCTTAATTCCTTTACTGTTCAAAAATCTGTATATCCTTAAAAACATTCAAGGAAGTAACCGCAATTGCTTCATCGGGCAGGGACTTCCACAGATTCACAATCCTTTAGGTAAAGAGACTCCTCCTCAAGTCAGTCCTAAATCCTCTCCCCCTCATTTTGAGGCTATGCCCCTAGTTTTAGTTTCACCTGCCAGTGGAAACAATCTCCTTGCTTCTATCTTCTCTACTCCCTTCATAATTTTGTATATTTCTGCGAGACTACCTTCTCATTCTTCTAAGATCAAATGACTGTAGACCCAATCTACTCAATCTCACCTCAAAAGGCAACCTTCTCAATTTAGAGATAAATTGATCTAATATTTGGTTTGTAGCAATTTCACTGAAGTTACTTTTAATTCACTATTGTGGAAAATAAACAAGCATAGGATAATTGGACACTTGGGATGTGGTGATTAATTTTATGGACTACCTATGGCTGGGAAAACAGAAGGGTGCACCTGGACATTAGGGCATTGTACTACTGATGGCGTTCCCTCTGTGGCCCCAGCACAATCATAAAGGTGGCAGGGGATGTGTCGGTCAACTTATTTTTGGTGATTCACTGCGATAGTCAGTCATCATTTCTGTTATTAACTAGTCCTTGCTTAGTCCAGAACATGGACATTGCTGAAAATGGGTACATTGTGTTGAAGCTTTTCATATTACACTCATCAAGAGAATTCTCGTGAAAGACCATTTTAAAAGGAAAATCATCATTTATACGGTATGAGAGGAGAGTATTGATTGGTTCACAGATGGATTCTGTTTGGTAGACGTGTTGCTGGAGAATGCACCCATTGCTGATGATTGGCAGTTAACAACCAAGCTTTATGTAAATTTTAAATCAGGCAGTTCGACTTCAATAGGTGAAGGCATTGCACTGGGAAATGAATCCACTATCATCTATTTTGTTGAACATATCACAAAACCTCAGCAAGGATCCTAATCTCTTCCCTTCATTTTCCTTCAAGTCATACATTTGGTCCTGAAATGTCCCCAGTCTACTATATATCCACGATACCTCATACGTTTGAGCAACAGGTGAAGCGCTATTCCATGTTGATAATATAGCAACATAGATGATGTTTTCTCCTAACAGGATGCTGCCATCCAGTCAAAAAACAGCATTCTGCCTATTACACAAACAAGGAATGTGATATTCAGTGCTGGCGTGATGATGTGATTGAGGAGAAAGTGAGCTCTGCAGATGCTGGAGATCAGAGCTGAAAATGTGTTGCTGGAAAAGCGCAGCAGGTCAGGCAGCATCCAAGGAACAGGAGATTCGACGTTTCGGGCATGAGCCCTTCTTCAGGAAACCATTCCTGAAGAAGGGCTCGTTCCTGAAACGTCGAATCTCCTGTTCCTTGGATGCTGCCTGACCTGCTGCGCTTTTCCAACAACACATTTTCAGTGATGATGTGATGCCTCATGTATGTAGGCTGTATGTCCCAAAGACTGGCAAACTGCACCAAACATCATATTGCTGGGACTGTTCACAACAAGCAAGGTATTGACCATACCCAACCAAGCTGCACTTACAAAACTCAGAACACAGTGTTCAACATTAGGTCTCTCAACTGGACAGCAGTTGCTGAATAATCCCGAGTTGACAAGAAATTATGTCTACACTAATTTAGGGTTGTTGGATTCACAGTGTAGCACCCTTGTGTGTAATGGAGACTGAATATATAAATGCAGAGGGCCACGCTCTTTGGCGACAGATAAAACATGCACATGTACTGCACCTGTTTCAACAGGACACAGAATTAGAGCAGCATTATCAGAATAGATGAAACATTTAGGCAGTGTACATAAAAAATCTGTAAAAGGGAACAAAAGCAGCAAAGAAAGGTGCAGGATAGCCGGAAGAGCTGTACATGTTTCAGTGGGATCAGGAATATTGACTTGAAGCGGTTTATTAATGAGCTTAATTACCTTCCTGCTGCTGGTGAGAGGGATTCCTGAATCAGGTTTTGATCCCCTCAATTTAATTGGGAACAGTTTTTTTTCTCTCAGGTTAGGAATCCGATATGCATAAGTTTACTTGATTCTCTGGCAACCCCCACCCATTATTATCCTGCCCATTCTAGAGGATTTTGCCCGAAATATCGATTTTCCTGCTCCTTGGATGCTGCCTGACCTGCTATGCTTCTCCAGCACCACTCTAATCTTGACTCTGATCTCCAGCACCTGCAGTACTCACTTTCGCCCGTTTCTATAACTACAGCATGGTGAACTCGATTATGGATAATTACTCAATAAATACTGTGTGTCAGTCTTTGCTGGAGAAGGGAATGTTGCCAATGTGCCAGTTAAAGAGGAGATCAGTGGTATTGGACAGGATAAGGGTAAATAAAGAGGAATTAATTAATATATTGAAAGTATGCGAAGTAGAAAACTCACCAAGCCCCAGTGGGATACTGTCAGTAACTGGGAGCAGTGAATGGAGGTACATGTCCACAATTGCAAGATTTGGCTTTGTTCCAGAGGGCTGGAGTGTCATAGTGGCTCAGTGGTTAGCACTGTTGCCTCACAGCACCGGGATTCGATTCCAGCTTCGTGCAACATCCCCCCCATGTCTGTGTGGGTCCTCTTTGGGTGCTCTGGTTTCCTCCCATAATCTGAAAATGTGCAGGTTAGGCAGATTGACCATGCTAAATTTCCCATAAAATGCAGGTTAGATGGGTAAGCCATGGAAAATGTAGGGTTACAGGGATAGGTGGGATATGTTTCGGAGGGGTGGTACGCACTAGAATGGTCTGTTTCCACACTGTTGGGATTCAATGGCTGAAGGTTTGTAAATGTTACTCCCTCTCTATGAAAAGGGTGTAAACCCAAGATCTCAAAGTCAACCACTTTAATATCTGTGATGAAGAAGCTTTTAGGGTTAATAATTTGAGACAAGGTAACCTAATAAAGATGGGCCAAATGACCTCCTCTTCTCCTTGTGATTATAAATTTTTAAAATTCTTTCCTTTGTTTTTACTCTTTGTTATCTCTCAATCTCAGTTCTCTTTCCTGTTTTCTCTTTGCCTCCTTTTCCTTCTGTTTCTCGGGTGTTTTTCTCCCTCTTTCCCTTGCTCTCTCTTATCCTTACTTATTCACACAACTGTAATCACCAAGTGCCACTGGGGGATTGTTTTTCATTTGCACTGCAATATGACTTCCAGCGTCACCGAACAGCTCGAACTGAATCAGTTAGAGAATGTAACCTGTCACGGATCCCCGGTGGAAAGCAATCTCTGAATCTTCATTGATTCAAACCCACCTCAGCTTGTAATAGTTGTCTGAGCTGATATTTTACAAAACAACATGCTTGTTTAGGGAAAGATACCGCATGGGATGTATCTTAATTACTTCATTTCATTTTAATTACTTGCTTCATATATGATAGAATTAATTTCCACTTAGACCATATTACCTTACATTACCTATTTCTCCACTGTTTCAATTACACAGCAGAAATGCCCAATGAAATGCCTTCCTTGAGTCACTAAATAGAGTTGCCGCATGGACCATACTCTATGAGTGTTTAAAGGTAAGTTCACATTTAAAGGGATTGAAGGTTGGCCCAATCAAGATTTTAAAATATTAAAAGGATCTTTGCAGTAAGATATGGAGGAACTACTTTCTCTGGTTGGGAATACAAAACAACCATATTGCCCAATAAAAGGCACATTTTGTCAAAGCTTTTTGTCTTGCACCCATCAGGACCATTTGCAAGAAACACCATTGTGAAGGGAAAACAACATTTATACTATCTTGTCTAGAGGAGAGCAAAAAGAAAAATTTCAGCAAAATGTTTCTTTTTTCCAGCAATCCTCAAGTTCTGTACTGCCAATGACTATTTAAAATTATAGCTAGGCTATTCAGGAACAACATCAGAAAACCCTTCTTCACATAAAGCTAGTGGGAATAAAACTTGCTTCCCCAAATGTCTGAAGTTGCTGGATCAATTGAAAGTTATAAGTCTGGGTTGGATTAAGTTGAGGTGCAGAACAGGCTCTGTTGAAGTGAACAAGTTTGACGAGCTGAATGGCCTATTCCTGAACATAATGTTCCCATGATATTATGAAATATGACTCATTGTGCCAGTTTATCATAAATAGCTCTATTATAAAGAGCTCTGTGCGTGCTCGAAACTGCCGAGTCCTGATCATACATACAAATATTCAGATTGGGTTGTGTAAGCTGTTCAGTCCCTCCAGCCTCTGTTGTTCAATATTCACCATTCATGGCTAATGTGATTGTAACCACAAATCCAATAATCTTTCATCCTCTTTCTTAACAAGACTTGATCTACCACCGCCTTAAAAATACTGAAGGATTCCGCTCATCTATTACATTTTCAGGGAAAGACTTCCAAAGACTCATACTCCTCTGAATAAAAAATCACCTCACTGTTTTAAATGGGCGACCCCTCATTTTTAAGCAGTGACCTCTTGTTCTGGATTCTCTCATATGGAAACATCTTCTTCATGTCCATCCTATCAAAATGCTTCAGAATTTTATATCTTCCAATCAGGTCATCTCATATTCTTCCAACCTCCAGCAGACGCAAAGCTGACTTGTCCAACTTTTAATCATAAGATAACCCACTTATTCCAGGTCTTAGTCTAACATACCTTTTATGAACAGCCTCCAATACATTTATTTCCTTTCTTCAATAAGTTGATCAATACTGTACACAGTACTCCAAATGTGATCTCACCAATATCCCATATTACAGAAGCATAACCTTCCTACTTCTGTATTTAATTCCCCTTGCAATAAATCATACATTCTATTAGCTTACCTAATTACTTGCTGCATATAAACTTTTCTCAATTCATGAAGAAGGACACCTACATTTCATGGAGCTCTACCATCTCTTACTATTAAGATAACATGCTTCTTTTTCATTCTTCCTGCGATTATGGACCATTTTATAATTTCCATATCATTGCTTGACCTGTCTATCTTTAACCTTCTTGTGTCTTCTTCACAACTTACCTTGCTTTCTATTTGTCAGCAAATTTGGCAACCATGTCATCAGTTCCTTCACCTTTTGCTTTTCGTTGTTTTTTATAATCTATTTTTCCAATCAACATGCTCAGAGATGTAATGCACACCTCTTGAACAGATGGACTTTAACCCAATTTCATGTGTACGGAGATTACCACTGTGCCACAAGAGAGCTCCCCGAGACTCTTCATCTTGGTACTTTCAAATCAACCTGTTTAGATATGCTATTAAATACATTTGGAACAAATAGGACATGAACCTGGATCTGCTGGATCTGCTACCCCCAACACTCCTTCATCTAACTGGTGTATATAAATTGAAAACAGTTGAGGTACTGGCACTGATTTTTGTTTTTCATGTCTCATTGCATCTTGTCAACTAGAGAAACACACAATGAGACCAACTGTCTGCTTTATTTCTCCACAATAACCTTTGATGTGATCAGCTTGAATGTGTAGGGAAAGTATTAGTCATTTTTATTTCCTTTCCTACACCAAGACTGGCAAGTATTAAAAATACTACACCTTTGGGTTGAGTTTTGTTGGTTAAATGCATCAAGTGGAATAGAACAATGGAATTTAGTTACAGGGTAGCAGTTATCTACTGAATAATAGATTTTTAATTGAGTCAGACAACTTTTATAAATATGACTAGCTACGCTGTGTCTCTTGCAAACCACTGAATTCACTTGGGAAAGGAAGATTGAGAAGCATGTTCGGATCAACACAAGACCATTTCAGCAAATCCCGTGAACAGAGACACTAATTTGCTTTTCCAATTTTCCCACTGTCCATAACAACCATGTTTTGTGTGTTTGAGGAGGTGTTTTATAAAGGCGTTAGAGGGATCAGTACTCGGTCCACTTTTGTTTGTCATTTACATAAAAGACTTGGGATGAGAATATAGGAGGCATGGTTAGTAAGTTTGGTGATGACATCATGGGGTGGCACGAAAGCTCAGTGGTTAGCATTGCTGTCTCACAGTGCCAGGAACTCGGTTCAATTCCAGTCTCAGGCTATCTGTGTAGAGTTTGCACATTCTCCCCGAGTCTACATTTTCCTCTGTCTGCTCCGGTTTCCTCCACAGTCCAAAGATGAGTAGGTTAGGGTGAATTGGCCATTGCTAAATTGTCCCGTAGTGTTCAGGGATGTGCAGGTTAGGGTGAATTGGCCATGCTAATTTGTCCCGTAATGTTCAGGGTGCGTAGGTTAGGGTGAATTGGCCATGCTAAATTGTCCCATAGTGTTCAGGGATGTGAAGGTTAGGGAGAATTGGCCATGCTAAATTGTCACGTAGTGTTCAGGGATGTGAAGGTTAGGGAGAATTGGCCATGCTAAATTGTCACGTAGTGTTCAGGGTGTATAGGTTAAGGTGAATTGGCCATGCTAAATTGTCTCATAGTGCACAGGGATGTGCAGATTAGGGTGAATTGGCCATGCTAAATTGTCCCGTAGTGTCCAGGGATGTGCATGTTAGGGTGAAGTGGCCATGGTAAATTGCCCATATTATTCAGGGTGTGTATGTTGGGTGCATTAGTCAGGGGTAAATGTAGGATGATAGGGTATGGATGGGTTACTTCTCAGTGGATCTGTGTGGGCTTGTTGGGCTAACTAGCCGGTTTCCACACTGTAGGGATTCTATGAAAATTGGTGGTATAGTGGACAGTGAAGAAGATTATTTAAGATTACAGTTGATCAATTGGGTCAATGGGCTGAGGAGTAGCAGATAGAGTTTAAATTGGGTAAATGCAAGGTTTTGCATTTTGGTACAACAAACAAGGACAGGACTTATACAGTTAATGGTAGGTGTGTTGTAGAACAGAGAGACTTAGGATTTCAGGGACATAATTCTTAGAGTGTTACGGGTAGACAGGTGGGTAAGAAGGTGTTTAGCACACTTGCCTTCGTTGCTCAGACCAGGATGTTCCAGGAATGAAGAGTTTTTTTATTCATTCA
This sequence comes from Hemiscyllium ocellatum, assembly GCF_020745735.1. Lineage (NCBI taxonomy): Eukaryota > Metazoa > Chordata > Chondrichthyes > Orectolobiformes > Hemiscylliidae > Hemiscyllium > Hemiscyllium ocellatum. The sequence continues at coordinate 88,575,041 of NC_083410.1, forward strand.
CAGGGTGAGGGCATTGTTAACCATTCCTGGAATATCCTCTTCTAAATCTCTTCTAAACCCTCTCCAGCTTAATAATATCCTTCTTATAATAGAGCAACCAGAACTGGACACAGTACTCCAGAAGATGCCTCACCAGCATCTTGTACAACCTCAACATGATATCACAACTCTAATACTCAAAGATGTGAGGGATGGACAATTGTCCAGAGGGCATTTAAGAGTCAACCACATTTCTGATGTGCCTGGAGTCACATGTAGGCCAGACCAGATAAGGATTGGAGTTTCCTTCCCTGAAGGAACCAGATAGGTTTTGCAACAATCAACAATGGATTCATGGTCATTATTCGATTCTAGATTCCAGATATTAATTGATTGCAAATTTCACCATCTGCCATGGGGCAATTTGAATCCAAGTCCCCAGAACATTATCTGTGTCTCTGGATTAACAGTCCAGCAGTAGGTCATTGCATCCCCTGAGTTATAAGAAGAAGCTAGATAGCTAGGACTTTTTTTCACTGGACCATAGGAGATTTAGGGGTGACCTTATGGAACTTTATAAAATCATGAGGGGCATAGATAAGGTAAATAGCAAAGGTCTTTTCTCTAAAGTGGGGGAGTTCAAAAGTACAGGGCATATTTCTAAGGTGAGAGGATAAAGTTTTTAAAAGTATGTGGGAGCAACATTTGTATATAGAGAGTGGTTCATGTGTGGAATCAACTATCAGAGAATGTGGTGGATGCAGGTACAGTTGCAACATTTAAAAGACATTTGGATAAGTACACAAACAGGAAAGATTGGTGGTATAGAGGACAGTGAAGGTGGTTACCTCAGAGTACCACAGCACCTTGATCAGATGGGCCAATGAGCTGACATGTGGCAGATGGAGTTTAAGTTACATAAATATGAGGTGCTGCATTTTGGTAAGGCAGATCAGGGCAAGACTTGTACACTTAATGATAGGGTCCAGGGGAGTGTTGCTGAAAAAAGGGACCTTGGAGTGCAGGTTCACAGCTCCTTGAAAGTGGGGTTGCAAGTAGATTGGATAGTGAAGAAGGTGTTTGGTATGCTTGCCTTTATGGTCAGACCATTGAGTAGAGGAGTTGGGAGGTGTTGTGGCTGTATATTAATTGGTTAGGCCATGTTTGACATACTGCATTCAGTTCTGGTCACCTTGTTATAGGAAAGATGTTGTTAAACTTGAAAAGGTTCAGAAAAGATTTACAAGGATGTTGCAAGGGTTGGTAGGTTTGAACTATGGGGAGAGATTGAATACTCTGGGGCTAATTTCCCTGAAATGTTGGAGGCTTTGGAGTGATCTTGCAGAGGTTTATAACATCATGAAGGACATGGGTAGAGTGAATACTCAAGGTATTTTCCATGGGGTTTAAGATGAGAGGGGAAAGATTTAAAAGGGAACTAAGGGGCAACTTTTTCATGCAGGTGGTGGTACGTGTATGGAATGTGTTGCCTCCGGAAGTGGTGGAGGCTAGTACAATCGCAACATTTAAAAAGGCATCTGGATAGATACATGAATAGGAAGGGTTTGGAGGAATATGGATCAAATGCTGGCAAATGAGACTTGATTAATTTAGGATATCTAGCTGGCATGGACGAGTTGGATGAAAGGGTCTGTTTCCATGCTGTATATCTCCGTCTCTGTGACTGGTATGAGGGGCTGAATGGCTTCACAGGATTCATATGAAAGGCTATAGTAATATATTTTATCAAAAAGGCTGAAATGAATAGGATTTGCATTGCCTTTTTTGAGACAGATCCCATATAAATGTAAAGAGCTGTAGGTAAATTCACATAATACTCTGACGTGATGCTGAATTGTCACAAATAGAATTGTTGCCTGCACCCACAAAGTCTTCATTTCCGTCAAATTTGTTTGACCCTGCCTCCATTAGGGTCCTTTCTATCATGACTCACGTGTTGATAAGTAGACCCCTGTTTACTATGATTCTCATTGTGATTGATAACTTCTAAAAAAAAAGAGAATTGAGTTTTCTGTGACCATCTTATGAAACATCACATTTGCATCAAGGCTAATTTTGCGCTTCCTTAATTCAGTGGGCACTGAAGCCAAAATCTGTCATTGACAAGATAGATCATGCAGCAAAGATAAAAGGCTACTTAGTCTTAAATGCCTGTATCTGTTTGTTTAAAGAGTCATTCAATTATTCCTACTCCCTTACAATTTCCCAATGGACCAAGTAAATGTTTCCTTTCAAGCATCTAGTGCATCCAATTCCTATTTGAAGTTACTAGTGTTAATCTGTATCCACCTGCATCTTTTCTCTCCACTTACTGCCCTTTTCTTCCTGATGTTTTTGCTTATGGAAACTATTACCTTTCTTATTCTACCAAAGCTCCCCATATTTGAGCAGTCATTTCTATTCGCTCGTGGGTTGTGGGTATCACTGGAAAGGTCAGAGGTAATTTAACAGTCAGTCAGATTGGTGGAAGTTTAGAACCACATGTTCGTCAAATCTGGTAAGGAAGGCAGACTTCCCTACCTGAAGGACATTAGTTAACAAGGCATGGCTTTATGACAACCAATACGTTTCATGGGTTTGAACCTTGCATTTTTTTTTGGCTAAGTGCCGGTTGTGTCAAGTGTTTTTTGGAGGTTTCTCACTGTGAGGTCTAGCAAGTTTTCTCACCAACCTTTACCAAACTCACCTCCTTAACTACCTCACCCAAACCCCAATGTCCCATCCCTCCAATTCTGGCCCCTGTTCATCCTGCACTGCCCCCAGAACAATGTCGAACTCAACAGGCTTCTCACCTGGTTTTGTCACAAGTCTCATCGTTTCCCATGCCAGTCAAGCCCTGCTAAGGTTTTATCCTCCATTACCATTGCTGAGAATAGTTTTCAATCTCACATTCATTAATTAATTTGAAACTCCATCTGATTTCATGGTGGGATTTGTACTGTTGTCCCTGGAGCGTAGACAGTTCTTTCAGATTAGTAGATCACCGACTACCCCATCTAAGCTCCTCTTAAGCTTCTCTGTTGTAAAGTGAATAATATCAGTTTCTCTCGTCTTATCTATGGAACCATTCTGGGAAGTCTCTTCTATATTTTTCCAAGTCCTTGACATCCTTTCAAAAGAGGTTTAACTGATATAGGTTAAAGCAGGTTGAGAAAAGGCTAGTGTGGAACATAAACATTGGTATTGAACAATTAGATTGAATTTATGTAGCAAATTCCATGGTATTTTGATGTGAATAGCTCAAATCAATGCAGATATAGATGGATACTTATTCACTGTTGTCCTGGGAAAGTAAATATCAGTGTGCCTATAACCTGTTTGTCAGATCCTAGCCCTTTGCCAGACTTGCTCAATAAGTGACTACATTTGTAGCTTCCAGCAATTAACCCACACCTACTTTCCTGTAAAAATCCCACCCTGCACCCTTCATCTATTGGGTCCCGTATTGACTCATGGCCTGAAGTTGCTGATGAACCACTGATTGTTCCCTGCACTGAAATTAAAGGAAAACATCTGACTGAAGATCATTGAATTTACATTTCAGTTATTCCAACATACAGAAAACAATGAATTTAATGACAATGAATCATGCATTTGGAATGGTAACCAAATGTTTGTAGATTAAAGTGTGATTTTAGATTAGATTCCCTACAGTATGGAAATAGGCCCTTCAGCCTAACAAGTCCACACTGACCCTCCAAAGAGTAACCCACCCAGACCCATTCCTCTAACCTATATTTACCCCTGAATAATGCACCTAACACTATGGACAATTTAGCATGACCAATTCACCTAACCAGCACATCTTTGGATTGTGAAAGGAAACCAGAGCACCCAGAGGAAACCCAGGTAGACAAACCCCACCCAAGGTGGGAATTGAACCCAGGTCCCTGGAACTATTAGGCAGCAGTGCTAACCACTGAGTCAACATGCCACCCATTTAATTGAAGATTTTAGGATTTTGAAAGGAATTCATAGCATAAACAGGGAGAAACCTTTACTATTAACGTAGGAGTCCAACACTAGTGGACATAAAATTAGAAACAGGCTATTCAGGAGAAACAATTATTCACACAATGAGTGAAAAACAGACTCCAAAGGAAATAAGCAGTCGATATTGCTCATTAATCATTTTAACTTGAAGATTGATAGATATTTGCTTGCCACCAATATTAACAGAAATGGATACCAGGGAAAGTGGAATTTGGATACAGATCAACCATCGATAATGAATCAGGCATCATGGGCTGAATGGTCTACACCTGGTCCCTTGGCTGAACAACACACGTCAATCAGGGTAAAAGTGCAAAATTTGTTTGGGCCTCATTTTTTTTTATCAAGTAAGGTTTAATGAGATGCTTGCTGCAAAGCCATGTAAATGGGTACTTACAAGGATTAAAGGATTATAATTGTGAAATATTTCTGCTTGCGACAACGCAGAACTAGCTCCGTTTTAAGATTAGCCCTCTGAATACTTGCCTGGAGATTTATATACTAAACAGTTTAATATTTTTGATGTATGCTGTTGAGTTAGATAACTTACATAACAATATGGGTGGACATGGCAGTTCCTTACATTTAACTAAATATTTTAAAAATCTAAACATTTAGAGAAGCAGTATTCACTGGGCAAATCTTTTCTTTTTGTTATTTCTTCACACTCTAGTTTTTTTTTGACATGCTTTATTTTGTTCAGTGGGCAAAATTATTCCAATGATAGACACCTTATCCTCCTCAGACAATTTCTGGTTTGAGACTATTTCCACCAAATTCCCTCATAAATCTCACAGGCAACAATGCAATAAATGGACAGTGAACATGTTTTCTGTGACTGCTACTGAAAGTTGAATATTGGTCAGGTCACAATGTGAACCTTCTTCTTAACTTAGCACAATGCCATGGATAATTATCATTGCCACAATGATTAGGACAAATAGATGGTGTCAGTTCATTGTTTAAAGATCTTTTTTTTTACTTTTATGTGCTTTTGCTTGTGGACTGAAATGGGGAAGGTACTGTTTTAAAAACTGAGTGTTATTAAAGTAATTGTTATTCTTTTTAAAGGCAAGTAATCTAACACTCGTTGTAAGTGCTGTTTGCTCACATTGTGTGGGAGGGACTGAAGACAGGCTGGACCAGGGCTGTATACAAAGGGAGATTTGGCTGGCAACAGGTAGCTGATTGGTGTGTGGAATGGTGGGCAGTTGTTAATGGCAAGATCTTCTTCCTGTCAAAAGCTATGTAATTGGCTCCCAGGAAGTTTAACAGGCTTGTGTGCGCGAATACTTGGTCAGAGACTGTTGGGCCTGTGGAAAGGAAAGTGCTATCCTTTCCTCGTCCCTAAAATGCAACTCAAGCCTCAACAAAGCCAGTTTGCTTCCTTCATCAAATTTTGTAAGCTGTGACACTTAGGGTCATAATCATAGAGATATACAGCATGGAAATAGACCCTCCGGTCCAACTCATCCATGCCGACCAGATATCCCAACCCAATCTAGTCCCACCTGCCAGCACCCGACCCATATCCGTCCAAACCCTTCCTATTCATATACCCATCCAGGTGCCTTTTAAATGTTGCAATTGTACCAGCCTCCACCACTTCCTCTATCAGTTCATTCCATACACATACCACCCCTGCTTGAAAAAGTTGCCCCTTAGGTCTCTTTTATATCTTTCCCCTCTCACCCTAAACCTATGCCCACTAGTTCTGGACTCCCCACCTCAGGGAAAAGACTTTGTATTTTTATCCTATCCATGCCCTTATAATTTTGTAAACCTCTATAAGGCCACCCCTCAGCCTCCGACGCTCCAGGGAAAACAGCCCCAGCCTATTCCTTTCCCTATAGCTCAAATTCTCCAACCCTGGCAACATCCTTGTAAATCTTTACTGAACCCTTTCAAGTTTCACAAAATCTTTCCGATAGGAAGGAGACCAGAATTGCATGCAGTATTCCAAAACTGGCCTAACCAATGTCCTGGACAGCTGCAATAAGACCTCCCAACTCCTGTACTCAATACTCTGACCAATAAAGGAAAGCATACCAAATGCCTATCTACCTGCGACTCCACTTTCAAGGATCTATGAATGTGGACTCCAAGGTCTCTTTTCAGCAAAACTCCCTAGGACCTTACCATTAAGTGAATAAGTCCTGCTAAGATTTGCTTTCCCAAAATGCAGCACCTTACATTTATCTAATTTAAACTCCATCTGCCACTTCTTAGCTCATTGGCCTATCCAATTAGGATCCTGTTGTAATTTCAGGTGATCTTCTTCATTATCCACTACACTTCCAATTTTGGTGTTATCTGCAAACTTATTAACTAAACCTCTTATGCTCACATTCAAATCATTTATATAAATGATGAATCCAGGATGAGATAGATTGTTTATTCCCTGTCTGGTTGGAGACCTTAACACATTCGCCTGTGACACAGAGAAACATTTGCTTCCTTTGTTATATATGAAGGAAAATTTAAATATGAATAGAAAGATGCCAATGGTATAAACTGAGACAACCAATTTTTCTGTATGCTGCAGAGTTTAGCTTCACTCTGATAACTCAGACAGACCTCTCCTTGTGTCACATAAATAAAACAATCCTAAAACCCCAAACCCAGTCTCCAGCAACTAACCATTGAAACTTCACCACCTGAAGGAAAGTCAGTGGCTAGTGAACTCACTCAGAAAAAGTCAAATGCTGTCCTGGCACTTCCAGATTTTGATGGTGGGCACCGGCAAGACTTCAACAACTCTCAGGAAGACATGCCAATGGTGCCCCAGATCCAAGTAAGCTGGGACATTGGGCAGAAAGGATTACATTCTGGAATGGATAAAGGAGTGAACTTTAAAGTCCATGCAGTGAGGAACAAAGAGTGACTTTTTAAAGAATCCCTCTGAAGTGCAAAACACACACCTCAAAGATCATAGAACCCCCACAGTATGGAGGCAATCCATTTGGCCCATAGGGACCACACTGACCCTCCAAAAAGCATCCCACCAAGATGCAGCACCTAACCTGCAAATCTTTAGACTGTGAGAGGAAACTAGAGCACCAAGAGGAAACCCACGCAGACACAGGGAGAATGTGCAAACTCCACTCAGACAGTTGCCTGAGGCTGGAACTGACCCTGGGTCCTTAGCACTGTGAGGTAGCAGTGCTGACTACTGAGCCAATGTGTCAACCACCATTCCTGATGCCCTTTAAAACCCTTTCATAAAAACTAGGCTGTCCACTCCAGTTGACTGGCCATGCCAGTCATATTATAGTGCTGACAGGATATATTTCAGCAGGGGGGCAGGCTGGGGATTGGGGTCTCTTGGGTTTTGGAGAAGGTGATAGGCTCTGTCCCTCCTCTCCCAAACAAAGATGTACCCATTGGGGTCACACAAAATCCAGCCGATTATTTTTAGTCCCTGTTGCAATCTCCACGGTCATGTCTCAGTTTTTCTCTCCCTTAATGAAGGGTGACCTGCTAGTCTCTTACCATTCTGTTAACTTCTTACATTTTTCCATTAATTTCCTTGTTTTGTCATCGTGTTTTAATCTATAATTAGCTACCATTTTTATTATAAATTATATTTATAGCCTTCAACAGAACATATGAGATAATTGGAGCTCTGAGACTTCACTTGTCTTATGTTTAGGCTATGGAAGGCACATGAACCAATTGCTGTATACTGTTCCTCTCATGTCCTCAGGGTGCTCTGCAGCCAATAAATTACATTTTAGATGTAGTCACTTGCTGACCTAGATGCCAATAGTGACAATTAATTTACACATAACAAGGACCCTCAAGCAGCAATAAGGTGAACACAAATTCAGTGGTAAGCAAAATGGAGATAGGTTTGAATTAATTTTGTGAAGAAAACATGTGTGTTAATAACCTTCTGAATTATTTGCTCTGTACCACGTTGACAGTAATTGCTAGGCTAAAACGTTAACCAAAGATGGTCCTGTTGATGCATCTGACATGGATTTTATAAAGGCTGCTGACAATGTCATAAATGGCAGATTGGCCAGCAAAATAAAAGCCAATGGGATCCAAGGAATTTAGGTAGTTGAATCCAATGTGGGTTCAATGGCAGTCAACTAGAAGGCTAGACTAGAAGGCTGTTTCTAATGGGGTTCCATAGATCCCTTGCTTTTTGTAGAACAAGACCAAACAAAAAGTTTAAACTTAAATGTAGGGGGCATAGGTAAGTAGTTTATAGATGATGCAAAAACTTACCCATCTAGTTGATGATGGCCAAACAGGATGTACACTGCAGGGCAGTATCAATAAGTTGGCCAAGTAAGCAGAAAGGTAGCAAACGGAATTCAATTTGGAGCAGTTTGAGGTATTATATTTATAATAGAGTGGCATGCTGGCTCAGTGGCCAGCATTGCTGCCTCATAGCACCAGGGACCCAGGTTTGATTCCAGCTTAAGGTGATTGGCTATGTGCAGTTTGCATGTTCTCCCCATGTCTGCATGCATTTCCTCCAGGTGGCTCTGGTTTCCTCCCACAGTCCAAAGATATGCAGGTTGGGTGGATTGACCATGCTAAATTGTCCATAGTGTACAGGAATGTGTAGGTCAGGTGACTTAGACATGGGCAACGCAGTGTTACAGGGTCGGGGGGAGGTAAGTCTGGGTGGGATTCTCTTTGGAGGGTCAACGAGGACTCAATGGGCTGAGTGGCCAGCTTCCACACGTAGGGATTCTTTGATTCAGAGATAGCAACAAAGGTAAGAAAGTATCCAATAAATAATAGTATACAGAACAATATAAAGAGTGTGAATATGAGTTCAGGCTACTCATTTAACTCCATGTACCTTGTTGTAAGTTGAACCAGTACACAATGGGTTATAAGTGGCTTTCAGTTCTGACGAGCACAGTTGTTCCCTGAAGGAATGGGGAGGTCATTCATTCATGTCGTGAGGTTCTGGGATTTGTTGTTTGGTCAATTCTTATGGCTATAAAATGTTTAAAGAGCTACATTGTACCATGTAACCATCGGAAAGAATCATTGTGAGAGATTGAAGTCAGATTCAGTGTTTCTTCTGAGCTTTATGTTATCTGAAGTTGGCATTGTTTCTTTGGTTCAGTGTTAGGGTACAAAAAGTTGAGAGAAGTGTTAGGAGATTTTGCTGTCATGAGGATGCAATTGTTCAGCATAGTAACTGAGCTCTGATAAAGAATATACAACTCAATTGTAAAATTTGAGCAATCATATGGAATTGTATTGTACGTTTCAATTGTACACTCATGTGGGATTGTGTGCCATGAGTGTGTCAAAGACATTAATCAGATTTTATGATTGCCTGTATTTGAAATATTGAGAGATCAGGAAAGGAGTCCAACATGGAGAAACAGATGGATTTGCAGGTGTAAGTTACAACAGACCTCTTACTGGTGAGCCTGCTATTCAGTGGTGAGCAAATTGTTGGAGGAGATCCTGCAGAACAGGATTCAGATGTCTTTCGAAAGGCGGGAACTGATTAATCAACATGGCTTTGTGTGTGGGAAATCATACCTCATTGATTTGGATGAGTTTTTTGAAGAAGTAACGAAGAGGACTGATGAAGACAGAGTGGTGGACATGATCTAAATGGACTTCAGTGAGGCATTCGGCAAGGTTCTGCCTGGTAAACGGGTTGGTAAGGTTAGATCACATGGAACACAGGGAGAACTAGGCATTTTGACACAGAACTGGCTTCAAGGTAGAAGGTAGAGGGTGATGGTGGGGAGTTGCTTTTCAGACTGGAAGCCTGTGACCAGTGGAGTGTCACAAGGATTGATGCTGGATCCGCTGGTTTTCATCATTTATGTAAAGGATTTTGTGAACATTAGAGGTATGGTTATTAAGTTTGTAGATGACACCAAAATTGATAGTGTAGTGGACAGTGAAGAAGGTTACCTCAGATTACAATAGGATCTTGATCAGGTGGGTTAATGGGCTGATGAGTGGCAGATGGTGTTTAATTTAGATAAACGTGAGAAGCTGCATTTTGGAAAGGCAAATCAGAGTGGGCTTATACATTTAATGGTAAGGTCCTAGGGAGTGTTGCTGAACAAAGAGACCTTGGAGTGCAGGTTCATTGTTCCAACAAAGTAGATAGGATAGTGAAGAAGGCGTTTGGTATGCTTTCCTTTGAAGTATTCAGGGGGCATTACCACTGATTTCCCTGCCTACCTACCTACCAACCACATTATTGGCACTGGGTTAGGGGTAGGCAGGAGGGTGGGGGCTTAGCCACCCCTCATGTTGTTGGGCCCATGCCAAGGAGGACTAGTTCATAGGTGGATCCTCCCACGTGTCATGTTGCTTGAGATCATCATCCATGGTCAGTGTATTGAATACAGGAGTTGGGAGGTCATGTTGCAGCTGTACAGGACATTGGTTAGGCCACTGCTGGAATATTGCTTGCAATTCTGGTCTCCTTCCTATCGGAAAGATGTTGAGATACTTAAAATTGTTCAGAAAAGATTTACAGGATGTTGCCAGTGTTGGAGAATTTGAGCTGAAGGCAGAGACTGATTAGGCTGGGGCTGTTTTCCCTGGATTATAGGGGCTGAGGGGTGACCTTATAGAGGTTTATAAAGTCATGAGGACCATGGTGAATAGCCAAGGTCTTTTCCTGAGGTTGTGGGAGTCTAGAACTAGAAGATATAGGTTTAGGGTGAGAGAGAAAAATTTAAAAGGGAGCTAAGGGACAACTGTGTGTGTATGGAATGAGCTGCTAGAGGAAGTGGTAGAGGCTGGTACAATTACAACATTTAACAGGCATCTGGATGGGTATATGAATAGGAAGGTTTTAGAAGGATATGGGCCAAGTGCTGGCAAATGGGACTAGATTAGGTTGGGATAGTTAGTCAGCATGGACTAGTTGGACCGAAGGGTCTGTTTCCGTGTTGTACATCTTTGTGACTCTGAGTACATAAAGCAGTGAAGAAGGTATATTAAAAACTTCCTTTGTTAGTCAACAATGCAATGTAAGATCAGAGAGGTTATGCTAGAAACATGTAACGCATGGGTTAGATGGAATGTTGAATACTGAGTGCAAGTCTGGTTCCCACATGATTGGGAGAATGTAATTGCTCTTGACAGGTTACAGAGGAGATTAGGAGGATGTCGATGGGTACTGGGTGGCAGCCAGAGAAGGGGGAGGAATAATGCAAGTGCCAACTGTTTGTAGATTGGCGAGTACTCAGGTACTAGGGATAGGGAAACCCATGGCAGGAAACCTCTGGGGTGGGCACAGCACCAGACTTGTAGCACTGTGATGTCAAGGAGCACTGAGGAGCTTGGATCTGACCTGTCACACCATCTGACACTGAGCTTGGAGCCAAATCTTTATTAATACAAGGAAGTGGCACCCAACTCAATGAGCACAGCTGAGGACCAAACCATGGGGTCACATTTTGTGAAGGGGACCACATTGTTAAAAACCTCACCCTTGGTCTCAACCTCAACCCTGGAAGGGAAGTTTGCACTACACCAACCAATGGTCAACAAGGCTGCCCTAACACGCTTCTGGCAGGTGGAAATGCCACCCCCAAACATTTACAATCAATATGATTGGTCAGCAGTTCAAATAGGCTCAGCAGTGCCAGAATCTGAACAGTGGGTGCTGCTGGAACTGCACTGGACAATAATGGCTCCCGAACACAGATAGGTGGGGGTTTTGGACAGGGGGCAATTGGGAATGCAGCAGGGACGAATAAAGTATGGGGGAGGGGCGTGCATATTTGCAAAATGTGCGAACCTTTTACTTCCTGCATTTTCCTTAAAGTTACTTAAGGAAAAGGCCTCTGAACCTCCGATTACCTGCCCACGCCAATTGCATGATAACATGGCCAGCATGATATCTGAGTTGATTGGCTTGTGAAGCTCAATTTGATGTGAATTTGTTTTTTTGAAGTATTCAGAGGGCATTAGCACTGATTTCCCTGCCTACCTAACTACCAACCACATTATTGGCACTGGGTTAGGGGTGGGCAGGAGGGTGGGGGCTTAGCCACCCCTCATGTTATTGGGGCCACCCCGGGCTAAAAGCATGCCCAGTGGGGCACCATGAAATCTAGCCTGGTGACACAATGTCTGATGGTACATTTCACAGCCTTTGCTGCTCTTCCAGTACCCTTGCCATTGCCTGCCAGACTGTTGCTGCCCATGCCAAGGAGGACTAGTTCATAGGTGGGTCCTCCCACGTGTCATGTTGCTTGAGATCATCATCCATGGTCATCTGAGGTCTGATCCACAACAACCCAGTAACCTTCCACCCACTATGTCACAGGCAGCAGTGCAATGCAGAAGTAATACCCTAAGGACAGAACATATGAAAGGACCACGGGTGTATGTGTTACATTGACTGGTGTGGCCATACAGAGACATGCTTTGACTTAATAGGGTAAGACTGTTGTGCTTTACTGTTGCTGCTTAGAGAACTATCAGGCCTTATTTGGACCGAATAAAATATAACCGCACTGCCATTGATAAGAATAATCACTTTGCATCATTTCAGAAATTGGAAAAGAGGATAAATGACTGATTGACCCCACCTGCTCACTGTTACATGCTGTGATTTTGGTGTCATTGTTGTCTATATCCAAACCATGTTTTATGGACCCGTTTCTAATTATGTTTGTAAACACTACAGGTTCAGTAAATTATTTGGGATAAAAAATAATACAAATCAGCTTTTTATTAAAAGTGTGTTGCATCAAAAAAAAATCAAAGGGATGCTGTGATGGCCAATGACATGGGGAAGGTAAATGTAGGATTTTGGTCAATGAAGTACTGGGATTGCAGTTCACATTTGGAAAAGTTCTTTATGTATAGCCAGACAGACAAGGGCTATTGAGGTTAACCCCACCCTCCCAATTCCTCCTCCTCAGGCTCGTCATCTGCTCAGTTGTCAATGGTATGGATTCGTCCATCAGGATGGTGAATGCATGTGGAATGTGGCACGCTTGCTCTGCTGAGTCCTGCAAGCCTATTTCAGGCAGTAAAAGAATTATTTGAAAGTGTGTGTGGTCTGTACCAGCCTCCTTTGTGTGGCTACACCTTCCTCCATGAGATTCCCCCCCCTCCACTTTAATCCTCCCTGCTTCCGTTGTGTGTGTGTGTGTTCAGCAGGTATTCCTTGTCCAGTTTGCCATGATGGATCAGTGGACTGTCACAGAATAAAGGCACATGAGGATACTGACCTACACAATTACCTACATACGATCTAACTGGAGTTTGAAAGAGTGGTATAAGACAGACAGGGTCAATGGCGCTCAGAAAGTGATAGGTGGGCAGTGCGCAACCTTGCACCCTCTGGATCCTTCAATTGAGCTTCATTGTGCATTCACTTAATCTGCTCAAGAGTATGAAATAGAATTAGCTCTCAAGAGAGAGTTGATGATCTATCTTGCCCCACAGTCAATCTCAAAGTATGAGATGCTGAAAATATGCTCCAAAATAGAAAGGGAAGGACTCATTCAAATCTATTGCCACAGTCATTTTCCCAGCTCTTGGCCGTACAGTGTTTGTTCTGGCTTGAATTTGTTGTAGTGGGGCCTATAAAAGATGACACACTTCAATCCCGTCCTCAGGCAGGCCCTCAGGATCGAAGATGACTTGGTCTCCATTCAAGTTTGATGGGTTCTGAGATAGTCCAAATTTTCTCAGTTTCTGTCAGTTATTTGTCCGAGGTGATGTACAATATTGCAGCAAGGGAGATGGTTGAACGGGTTGGTGTAATGATAGAGCCCCATTCACTGAAATGGCTCCATTGGTGAGGATCAGGACTCGCAAGTCATTGTGGACTTGACAGAGGATGGAAATAATATCTGAGGGCAACCAAACTTGAGGAGGTTAGAAATCACACAACATCAGATTATAGTCCAACAGGTCTATTTGGAAGCATTGACTTTTGGAGCACTGCTCCTTCATCAGGTGGTTGTGAGTATAAGATCGTAAGACACGGAATTTATAGCAAAAGATTACAGTGTCATACAGTGATATATTGAACAAACCTGGATTGTTAAGTCTTTCATCTTTTAGAATGGATTTATTAGTATGTAAATCCCACAACTTCTTTTAAGTCACCTTCTCAAGATAATTTAAGGTTTTATAACAAAACATGATATCTCAGCTCAGAGACTGCATTAAAGGTGTGAGGTCAGATTCTGACTGTATCCCAATCTTACTGGTTCTATTTCCAAAGTGGAATTTACAAAATATTACATGGATTGACTGACTGCATTGACTACCTGCAGATTGTGCATCTTTGGTGCAAAATAGAATGTGTCTGTAAATATAATTCTGCAAATACAAATTCACCCATAGACTTTTATGTGTGTTTGTGTGCATGTGTGTGTGTGTGTGAGTGAGAGAGAGAGAGAGAGACAGAGAGAGAGAGACAGAGAGAGAGACAGAGTGAGTGCGTGCATGTGAGTGTGCGCGTGTGAATGTGAGTGGACATGAGAGAGTGTGTGTGTATACGCGCACATGCAGGAATGTGTGTGCATGTGTACAGTGCAGTCGGGTCACCTGTAGTGTGAGCCCAAGGTCCCAGCTGAGGCCATCCCCATTGGTACTGAACTTGGCTATCAGTTTCTGCTTGGCCACTTTGTGTTGTTGCCTATCTCCACCTTGGAGGATGGCCACCCAAAGACCCGAGGCTGAATGTCCCTGACTGCTGAAGTGCTGCCTGACTGGGAGGGAACACTCCTGCCTGTTGATTGTTGCATGGTGTCCATTCACCTGTTGTCGTAGCTTCTGCTTGGTCCCGCCAATGTACCAAGCCTCGGGGCATCCTTGCATGCAGCATATGAGATAGACAACGTTGGCTGAGTCACATGAATAGTTGCTGTGTACACAGTGGGTGGTGTTTCCACGGATAATGGGGGTATCCATGTCAACACTTTGACACATCTTGAGGTGGCTGCCATGACAGGGTTGTACGTTGTTGTGGTTGATGTTGTCCTGAAGGCTGGATAGTTTGCTGCGAAAATTCGTCTGTTTAACGTTTGGAGGTTGTTTAAAGGCAAGAAGTAGAGGCATAGAGAAGGTCTTGGCGAGATGTTCATCCTCATCAAACATGTGTTGCAGGCTGTGAAGAACATGGTGTAGTTTTTGGCTCTCGGGAAGTACTGGACGACAAAGGGTACCCTATCGGTTACAGCTCGTATCTGTCTCCTGAGGAGGTCATTATGGTTTCTTGCTGTGGCACGTCAGAGCGGGTGGTCGGTGAGTTGAACATCATACCCGGATCTTGTGAGAACATCCTTGAACACCTTCAGGTGTCCATCACATTCCTCTTCATCTGAACAGATCCTGTGTATGCATAGGACTTGTCTGTAGGGATGGCTGTTTAATATGTATAGGGTAGAAGCTAGAGAAGTGTATGGATTTGTGGTAGAGTGAGGTGCTGTGGTGCCCATCCTTGATGGAGATACATGTATCCAAGAATGAGACAGGTACTAAAGATTAGTCCATGGTGAGTTTGATGGTGGGATGAAACTCGTTGATATCACTGTGTAGTTTAATCAATCACTCCTTGTCATAGGTCCAGAGGAAGAAAATGTCGTCAACGTACATGGTGTATAGTGTTGGTTGGAGGTCCTGCGTAGATAAGAAGTCTTGTTTGAGCCTGTGCATGAAAGTGTTGGCATATTGGGAGCAAATTTGTTCCCCATTGCTGTTCCGTGTGTCTGGATGAAGAACTAGTTGTCAAAGGTGAAAATGTTGTGGTTGAGGATGAAGTGGATGAGTTGTATGACAATGCTTGGAGATTGGCAATTGTTGGTATTGAGTACTGCGGCTGTTGCCACGATGCCGTCATTGTGGGGGATGCTGGTGTACAGTGCTGAAACATCTATTATGATAAGTGACGTTTTCAGTTCGACCAGTCCGTAGGTGCTGAGTTTCTGAGACATCTATAGTATCATGACAGAAGTTGGGAAACCCTTCTACATGTAAATATCAATCACTGCATGACATTGTAATCTTTTGCTCTAAAATTTGTGTTTTGTGATCTTATACTCCACAACTACCTGATAAGGAGTTGTGCCAAAAACTACAAATCAACCTGTTGGACTATAACCAGGTGTTGTGTGATTTCTAACTTTGTCCATCCCAGTCCAGCACCGGCTTCTCCACATCAAACCTTGAGGAGAATAGTCCATAAGTCAAAGGTTTGCATGAAAATAAGGAATGCCACGTACAGCAATGACGATTCTGGTCTGATAATGTGAAGTCCTTGTGGCAGGTAGATATTTCACACGCTATTCCACACTGAGCCCCTTGGGTGAATCACCTCCAATTGATGGAATTCCCTCATCTCCACCTCCTCCCTCTTCTAGCCCCTTCTCATACTCTGTGCAACCTCTGTCATGCTGTGTTCTAAGGGGGAATGCTGAGACTAATGCATCCATGTCTGGGAGCAATTGGTTTGTACAGGAGCCTGAAATCACAAAAAAGAAAATCAACATCTGCCATGCCAATTCCTATAGAATTCTGCAACTTAGAATGACTAGAAGAAGCACTAAACCCATGTAGAATTGAAGCAACAGCCAGAAGAGGTTTACCAGCAAGTAACTTGCCGGAGACCTCTTTAAATATCTCTGGCAGTTGACCTTGAGTGATGGCGATCACAGTTAAACAAATATTCACTTCGTGAGCACTAATGCTCTCACCAAAGTGATGCTCAATGCAGGGCACTTTTGGTGTTTATGTCTTTGGTGCCTTTTTGTATTTCAAACAGCACCATTTGTACCCAAATAATGGGTATTTCACCTCACATTTGCTCCTCAAATCTGTACAACCTGAAGTTTTGCATTCCTCAACAATGTAGCCCTATCAACTGTTTTGTTGATTTTTATTAATCCTTGAGTGAAAATGTTCTCTTTTGCTGGGAAAGCTCTCTCATTGGAAAATGGAAGGGATAAGCTTATCTCCCAGAGCATGGATCAATAGCACAGTATTGTTGTCGACAGGCTGATTCAGTTTGTTGGCAGGAAGAAGAGATACAGACCTGAAAGAACACCATGACCTTTTCATTCCTGAGTTCTCCCATACAAACAATTTGATGACATGATTTTACTCTGAATTACAGCACTGGAAAGCTAAATAAACTGAAAGGAGATGTTTGTCGAGCATTTTGAAAGAACTGCCTGATCTTTTAAGAGGGCAATAATGAGGACTGCAGTTGCTGGAGATCAGAGTCAGGATTAGAGTGGTGCTAGAAAAGCACAGCAGGTCAGGCAACATCCGTGGAGCAGGAAAATCGACATTTTGGGCAAGAGCCCTTCATCAGGAAAAGAGTGCTATTCATGCCAATCCTTTTTTTCCTGATGCTGTTAATGTGTTACACATTCCCAAAGGTCTCCTCAGAGTGTACTTCCATTAATTACCTCTCCCTCTAATAGCATTCTTTATCCTTGTCCACTGAGCACATTTAATTGTTAGTGGATAAGAGATGGCAGGGATAAATTGAGATCTGATGGATTCTGTTTGCAGCTGTAAGCAAAGGAAGGATTGGTGATGGAGACATCAGGGAGGTTGGTTAGAGACATGAAGGACTCTTTAAGACAGCCACTCCAGTCAAAATGGGCTGAATGGCCTCCTACCGTGCTTTAGGATTGTCAGGGGGAGTTCTCTCAGTAAGTTGGAGGTGGGAATGATGGCAGGGCAGGCTGAATGGGGGGTAAACTGCATCAGGGTGGCTTCACAATGCGTTCCTGTTTCGTCCAACTTCATCCAGAAGAAGTTACGTGTGGTGACAGCCTCAGTAGGAGGAAGCCAATTAAAATGATTAAGGTGGCAATTAATGGGTATTTATGGAAGACTACATAACTTTGCCAGTTGGATTAACAACAGTGGCAACAAAACTATTGGAAAATATTGGAAGTACAGAATTAATCTCCACTTGAAGAGGCAAGGATTAATCGGGGATAGTCAACATGCCTTTGTAAGGTGGTCAAACAAATTTGATCGACTTTATTTTGAGAAGGTGTCTAGGTGTGAAGATGAGTGTAGTCCAGTTGGCAGAATCTACATGGATTTCAGCAAAGCTTTTGACAAAGTCTTACACGGTGAACTGGTTAAGAAGGTACAAGCTCGTGGGATCCAGGCAATTTGGCAAATTGCATCCAAATTTGGTTTAGTGACAGGAAGCAGATGGTGATGGTTGCAAGATGGTTTTGTGACTGGAAGCCATGTCCAGTAGCATACCACAGGACTCGGTGATGGGACCCTTGCATTAATGATTTAGAAATGAATCTAGGTGGTATGATCACAGGTAACATCAAGTCTGATGCTTTGATGAATAGCAAAGTGGAAAGTCTTAGATTGTAGGGTGATAGAGGTGGGCTGGGCAGATGCATTGAACAGTGCCAATCCTGAAAAGTGAGGTGACGCATTTTGTGAGGACTGTCAGTGCAAGGGAGTAAACATTAATTGTCAGACCATAGGAAGTACAGAGGGTCAGAGGGAGTTTGATGCACATATCCCTTGATCCTTGAAGGTAGCAGGTCAAGGAGGTAAGCTGGTTAAGAAAGCACGTGGGTCACTCGGCTTCAACACTCAAGGCATTGAACACAAGAGCAAGGAGGTTGTGATGGAGCTGTACATAACATTACTTACAGCACAGCTGGAAGAGCATATACAGTTCTGGTTGCCATATTGTAGAAACGATGTGATTGCACGAGGCAAGGTACAGAGGAAATTCATCAGGATGTCACTGAAGGTGAAGTAATGCTGCTATGACGAGGGACTTGACAGGCTGAGGGTTGGTTTCCTTAGAGCAGCGAAGGCTGAAAGAGGATCAGATTGAGGTGTACAAACTCCTGAGGAGCATAGACAGGAGAGAGACAGAGGGAAAAACAATTGCCCTTACTAAAGGGACCAGTAACCACGGGTCACAGTTTTAAGGTAAGAGGCAAGATGTTTAGAGGGGATTTGAGGTAAATGTTTTTCACTTTGAGGGTGATGCTAATCTGGAACTCACAATCTGAAAGGGAACCCTCAAGACATTTAAGAAGTATTTAATGAGCACTTGAAATGCCATACAAGGCTATAGGCCAAGAATGTAATTAGAAAAGATTGGTGATTGGCACAGACACATTGGGCCAAAGGGCCTCCCTCCAAGCTGGAAAAGCTCTTTGACGTAGGACTCCCAATGTATCTGTAGTTTACTATTTACTCACGGGAGGTGAGGGCAGAGTGAGAGATGAGGGCAGAGTGAGAGATGAGAGAAACTGTGAGATTCATACGTTGTAGTCATTTTAAAGCGCAAGATTGGTAATCCTCAAGATGTCCACAAGCAGCTACTTGCAATTATTTGTTTGTTATTTGCAGACAGATCCCATTGGCTCCAAGGAATTGATTGGAGATCAAGATCCTACCAGCACCAATGTGATAATGATCATATAATTCATCTCAGTGATGTCAACTCAAGGATAAGTATAAACCAGGAAAAGGATAGAATTCCCCTGCTATTTCTCCAAAATAGTACCATGAATCTTTTCTGTCTGACAGAGAGGAAGCTCAGGTTTTTGGTTCCTCCAAAAGATAATACTTTTGAAAGTGTAACATTGCCACAGTAATTGTTGGAGAAAGAAATCTAGAAGCACAAAGAGTAGAGGAATAATTGCTTCGGAGTGTAGAATTCAAGCATAGATAAATGTGACTCCAGACCCACAGCAATGTTGTTGACTCTCAACTGTCTTTTGTTAGGGATGGGCAATGAATACAGGCCTAGCCAGTGACACCACATCCTCTGAATTAATAACCAAAAAAAAGATAAATTGTAAAGCTTTTCATTTTTGCACTCATCAGGATTGATAGAACATAGAACATAGAAAAATACAGCGCAGTACAGGCCCTTCGGCCCTCAATGTTGCGCCGACCGAATCCTACCTAACCTACACTAGCCCAATAACTTCCAAATGCCTATCCAATTGATGCAAGAATGCCAAATTTTGAAAGGACAAAAATTGACACTGCATAAGGATCGATTGGCATATAGACTTTGATTAGTTGTATCATTGTTATGGAGAACATACGTGGAAATAGCAATCCCTCAATGTGTTTTAGTTTTAAAAAAGCAAGCATTACCATGGAAAATACATCGTGCAACTATTGTCCTTTTTCCTCCTTTTCTTAGCAACACTCAGTAGTAGAAAGCTCAAACATTGTCCCCTTAAAATTCTGTTGTTCCAAGAGATTGATCAACATTTTCAAGCCTGAGTCTGATGGACGTTTGTTGGGCAAGAGTATCAAGGGCATACACTATTGCAGATCAATAATGTTGAGGTACAGATCTCATAGGTTCAACCATCTGCATGATTCATTTCACTTTCCGTTAATGAAGAAAAATGTCCTTAGGAGCTATGCTCAAAGGAAGGTACAATCTCTGGTCAATTTGTTGCACTGGCAAGTCCCCATAATGTACATATGATAGATTTGCCAGGTGAAATTCGCAGGGGTACAGATTATAATTAAATTTCTATAACTGTCAAGTGTACAGAAGAACTGCGGTGACAAAAAAGCAGTTTGTAACATTACCCTCTAAGGGATTTCACTTCTCTTCCATCAGTTGCATGCTGATTAATAGTGAGCTGCATCAGAAGTCAGCAGGAATTTCAATCAAAGTCCTCAGGGATTTGCTCCACAATTTGCAGATGTTATTGGAATTGCAGAATCAGAGCTCCTGGCCTGCATTCCCTGCTGCTTCTGTACAATCAATGGAAACCCTCACTCTTCACCAACAACGGACGCTGCCATCTTGCCACTGTCTCACATTCTGAGAAAACTGGCATGTCAATACATCGGATTAGATATGCAAGACATATTTATGTGTACCGTTGCAGTTCTCAGTTTGAACTCCATATTTAATGGGCAGCACGGTGGCACAGTGGTTAGCACTGCTGCCTCACAGCGCCAGGGACCTGGGTTCAATTCCCGCCTCAGGCGACTGACTGTGTGGAGTTTGCACATTCTCCCTGTGTCTGCGTGGGTTTTCTCTGGGTGCTCCAGTTTCCTCCCACAGTCCAAAGATGTGCGGGTCAGGTGAATTGGCCATGCTAAATTGCCCGTAGTGTTAGGTCAGGGGTATGGGTGGGTTGTGCTTCGGTGGGTCGGTGTGGACTTGTTGGGCTGAAGGGCCTGTTTCCACACTGTAAGTAATCTAATCTAAAAAGTAATCTAATCTAAAATTTATTTGACCATGAATTACTGCTCAGCTTTTATAAGATCTTCCTGCTCAATTCTAAAAGCAACTCAGCATTTCTGTTCCTTAAACAATCTTCAAAACACACACCTCCTTGACTCATTCCCTCCCCAGACCAGAACCACCTCACCCCTTAATCCTCCATTAGCTAATTCAAATACTGGAGGGCATGCATCTAATACTGGAGGGCATGCATTTAAAATGAGAGGGAAAAAGCTCAAAAGAGATACGAGGGGCAAGTTTTTTACGTAGAGAGTGGTGGGAGTCTGGAATGTGCTGCTGGGGTGATGGTGGAGGCAGAAACGATAAAGGCATTTAAGGGGCTTTTAGATAAGCACATGAATGAGCAAAAAATGGGGATATGACCCAAGACCGGGCAGAAAGGATTAGTGTAACTTGGCGTCATGTTCAGCACAGCATCGTGGGCTGAAGGGCCACTACCTGTACTGTTCTATGTTTGATGTAATTTCCTTTCTGCTCAAATTCTGAACATCGAACATAGCACATGGTTCCACAAAGAACAATGTGACAATAACAGTGGTTGTTGACTGTGGGAGATATATTGACCAGGCAATTGGGGAGAACTTCCTTGTTCTCCAAGGAGAGGAATGGTCTCCTTCAGTTTCTGTTCCCTAATGCATTTTTGGGGGGAAAATGACTGACTATTCATGTGCTGGATTAGTGATGCTGGAAGAGCACAGCAGTTCAGGCAGCATCCAAAGTGCAGCGAAATCGACGTTTCGGGCAAAAGCCCTTCATCAGGAATAAAGGCAGTGAGCCTGAAGCGTGGAGAGATAAGGTTCTTGTAGAGAGAGGAGGAAAACTGACTATTCATGTGCCAGGTCCTTCAGAAGATTCTGGTTGACATTAATGAAAGCACTACAAGAGAGTCTAATTGCTGCAAACAACTTGTATTATCATGAAGTCATCTCGTGTTAGTTAACAATGGGCAAATTATACCCAAAGTAGACACTACAGGGCAGCAGCACTCATTTATGCAGTGCCTTTCACAATAAAAAAAACACACAGGGTCTTACTAAATAAAGTATAATATTAAGCCACATACTGAGGTATTAAGTGCGGTGACCGAAAGCTTATTCAAACAGGTTTAATTAACAACGAGAGAAGTTTCAAGAGAAAATTCCAGATCTTAAGAGTGAACAAAGCCATCATTGCTGGATCAACATAAACTGGGGATGGAGAAATGGCTAGAATTGGAAAAAATGCTGAGTTCTCAGGGTGTTTTAGGGCTGAAGAGGTTATAATGATAGAGAGGTCACAATGGGGTGGACGTAGAAATCAGTCAGCACCACGATCATGAAATGGGCTCATGATAAATTGTCAGCCCTTTTCGACTATCTGTACAATGTTCTTTTACAGTAAACCAACTATAGGTGGGAACCAATTTCATCTCACCCTTCCCCCATCCTTCAACCTTTACTTTGCATCCTCTTGCTTGGTCTGAGTCAAAGACTTTTACAATAAACAATTATAAATTTCAGTTAGTGGATGTGCTGGAGTAAACTTGACTTACTGTGGAGTGCACTCTATAGGGTATTAAACCATAATTCCAGAAGTTATTTTCCTGCCGGGATAATGGCCAGACTGATTGTCAGTCAAACTTCCAGAAATGTATATAAATGTGAGGTGCTGCATTTTGGAAAAGCAAATCAGAGCAGGACCTAGACACCTAATGGTAAGATTGTAGGGAGTGTTGCTGAACAAAGAGACCTTGGAGTGCAGGTTCATATCTCCTTGAAAGTAGAGTCACAGGTAGATAGGATAGTGAAGAAGATATTCAGTCTACTTTCCTTTATTGGTCAGTATATTGAGTATAGGAGTTGGAAGGTTATGTTGTGGCTGTACAGGATTGTGGCTAGTCCACTTTAGAATATTGTGTGCAATTCTGGTCTCCTTCTAGTCTCCATTAAAAGGATATTTTGAAACTTGAAAGAATTCAGAAAAGATTTACAAGGATGTTGCCAGGTTTAGATGATTTGAGCTATATGGAGAGGTTGAATAGGCTGGGGCTGTTTTCCCTAGAGCATCGAAAGCTGAGGGGTGACCATAAAAAATGGTCTATAAAATCATGATGGGCATACATAGAGTAAATAGATAAAGTTTTTTCTCTGTGGTGGGGGAGTCAAGAACTAGAGGCCATAGGTTTAGCATGAGGGGGAAAGATATGAAAGGAACCTAAGGGGCAACTTTTTCATACAGAGGGTGGTATATGTATGGAATGACCTGCCAGAGCAAGTGGTGGAGGCTGGTACAATTTCAGCATTTAAAAGTCATCTGGATGGGTATATGAATAGGAAGGGTTTGAGTGATATGGGTCAAGTGCTGGCAACTGAGTCTAGATTAGATTGGGGTATCTGGTCAGCATAGACGAGTTGGACTGAAGGGTCTGTTTCCATGCTGTACATCTCTATGACTTTATGGATGTGCAGTTGGCCACTGAAGACCAGGTGGGAGGTGGCAGAATAAGAATGGAGGATGCATATTATTTGGAGATACCGAGAGAGATGAGTCAATGGAATGAAGGTCAACCCTGAGGGAAAAGAGGAGAATCTATCAGAGATTGCCATGAGAGGGTTGATCCCTGGGCAAAGACATGTGTTGAACCCTATGGGGATCGTGGGAGCCTCATTTCGGGATTTGAGGTCTTGTGATGAAGGCGGAGGTTTTCTCTGGTAGGTACCTGAATAATTGTATTCATTTTTTGAGGGATATGGGCATCGCTGGCTGCCCAGCATTTATTGCCCATCCCTAGTTGCCCTTGAGAAAGTGGTGATGAGTTGCCTTCTTGAACAACTGCAGTCCACCAGCTGTGGGTTGATCCACACTTCCATTAGGGAAGGAATTCCGGGGTTTTGATTCAGTGATAGCGAAAGAAAGGCAATATATTTCTGAGTCAGGATGGTGAATGGCTTGGAGAGGAACTTGAAGGTGATGGGGTTCCCATATATCTGATTACCTTGTCCTTCTAGATGAAAGTGGTTGAGGGTTTGGAAGATGGGAGGGAGATGAAAATGTACTCACTTCCTCAATCTATGGAAATCCTGAACCAAACAAGTCAGTGCACTTTTTGACCCTTAGGAAATCCTTCCAAACATGTATTGAATTAGAAAGTTTAATGACAATCTTTAACTTCCTACTGGTTTATTTCAGCGAAAGCTAGTAGTGAATGGATGGGGATGGAGAATGGATGAAGTCAGAAAACAGATTGCACAGACTTTAACCAGATTCCTGATGAAGGGCTTATGCCCGAAACGTCGAATTTCTTATTCCTTGGATGCTGCCTGACCTGCTGTGCTTTAACCAGCAATGCATTTTCAACTGGTTAAAATTGAGCCCAACATGTTTTTTTGGGAAGAGTTGTGGCTTCTATCCTTGAAAGGATTGAAGGTGACACTTTAAACGCCTTTTTTAAATTCACTCTGGAGAGATCTACCTTAAGTTTACAGTGCATTAGGTAACTGCTTGAAGTGTAATAAATGAAGTTAGTTAGCTGCAGGTGCAGATAGACACATGGAGAACATGATATTGTGCCAAAAAAGGACAACTGTTCAAAAAAGGGGATGACTGGATATGTTTTAAACATTCATTGGCTTTTGACCTTGCTGACAAGGTTAGCACTTATTGCCCATCCCCACTTGTGCTTCAGAGGTGGTTGTGAGTCACAGTCATAGAATCCCTACAGAGTGGAAATAGGCCCTTTGGCCAAACAAGTCCCTCCAAAGAGTAACCCATCCCTCTATAGTTACACTGACTAATGCACTTAACTTACACACTCCTGAGCACTATGGATCTGCACATCTTTGGACTGCCAGAGCACCCAGAAGAAACCCACACAGACATAGGGAGAATGTACAAACTCCATATCCAAGGCTGGAATTGAACCTGCGACCCTGGTGCTGTGAGACAACAGTACTAACCACTAAGCCACCACTCTGCTCCTCTAAGGCACTGTGCCACCTGTGTACTTTTCTTATACATGTGCTGTAGGCACATCCACACAGCTGTTGGGGAAGGAGTTCTTGGATTTTGAACAACGGACCATGAATGGCCGATGATATTGTTCCCAGTCGGGATAGTTTTTCAGCCAGAGGGGAATTTACAACTGTTCCTGCTCCCATGCATCTGTCGCTGCTTTCCTTTTAGATGATTGATTTCATGGGTTTGGAATGGACTCTCGAGGAAACTTTGACATGTTGCTGTTGTATGTGTTGCAAAAAGGTAGCAACCAGTAGCTTTCCAGTTGATAAGTTAAGTGGGATACTGGTTGAATAAAGAGAATTCGTTCAGTCAATGAAGGAGAGGCAAAGAGAGAGTGAGAAATGACTGGCAGCTAGCTTTAGAGAGAATCCAAACATAATTATGAACATATAAATGTTAAAAGGATTGTAAGAGGAGTGGGCAATTAATAGGGATCAAAAAGGAACCCTCATATGAAGACCGAAGGCACGGCTGAAATACTAAATATGCATTTTGTAGCTACCTTTTCCAAGGAAGGAGATGTTACCTAAGCCACAGTGAAAGAGGAATTGTTGATTTACTATATGGGCTTAAAAATAATAATGCTGAAAAAATGTGTTGTTGGAAAAGCGCGGCAGGTCAGGCAGCATCCAAGGAGCTGGGGAATCGACGTTTCGGGTATGAGCCCTTCATGCCTGAAACGTCGATTCTCCTGCTCCTTGGATACTGCCTGACCTGCTGCACTTTTCCAGCAACACATTTTTGAGCTCTGATCTCCAGCATCTGCAGTCCTCACTTTCTCCTTAAAAATAATAATGAAGACATTCTAGAAAAAGTATTTCAAGTTAAGAAGTTGCCAGTACTGGATGAGATGCATCCAAGGGCACTAAAGAAATTATTAGTTAGAAATGCCAGAGGTATTTGCCATAATCCTTCAATTCCCCTTCAGTGTCAGAGGCATGGAGAATTGTAAATGTTACACTACCATCCAAAATAAAATATTAGGATAAATCTAGAAACTGCACATTAGTCACTTTAACTCCGATGATCAGAAAACTTATATAGATGATAATTCTGAACAAAATTGACAAAAGATTTGATGGAAGTATTGAAACTCTTTTTAATGTAGGTGAGCGATTAGTTCTGGAATATAAACCTGAGAATGTGATGGATGCAGGTGGGAAAAACAATTGGACGCTCAAGTAAAAGTGTCTGAAGAGGAAAGTAATTGCAAGGTTATAGAGAAGGGGCAGAAGAGTGGGATGAGTGGAATTTGACATGGATATGACGGTCCAAATGGCCTCCTTCTGTGCTGTCCCCATGCCATAATCCTTACAAGGGTGTCATTTAATTTCCATTCCAGTTACCCAAGAAGGTGATTTTGCCTGAAGCATTGCAGAGACTTGAGAGTCTAGACATTAATTGCCAGTCACCATATTGATCCGGGATTGCATTTATATATAGGTTAGACTAAGTGAAGACAAAGCTTTTATTCCTTAAAAACACACTAAATGACAATTCAACATAGTCATTTTCTGTCTGACCAGCTTATTATTTCCAAGTTTGATTAAATTGTATTCAAATTCTCAACTGCTACACTGGGATTTATGTTCACACTCTCTGGATCATTAGTCCAATAGCATAGCCACCACACCACCATACGCCCATTATTTGCTAAAAAATGCAATTTAAAGCACTGAACAGATTTAGGGGGAGTGCACAGTTGAAAATGAGCAATTAAATGAAGAAATTAAATAGGCGGATATGAAGTGGGATTCTAATTGATGAATGTAAAGTTTTATTTAGGATCTACAGAGCTGATGATCTAAGTGCAGCTCAAAGCTGCAGTGTTGGCCGAGATGGAGCTTTATCTCTCTGTGTCAATTTCTCTGCTGCCAAAGCCTGATCGATGGCTCCTGTAGGAGCTTGGTCAAGTCCTGACCCTGACACAAGGACAAACAAACTGTGATGGCAAATGGGAATAAAGATTTTATTTAATCATTTGGCTGTTTTGGCACATGCATTTTAAACAAAGAAACTTGAAAACTCAGCAGCACCTTTCACAACCTCATGACACTTTATAGACGACTGAGTGTGTTTTGACTTACATGCAGAACTCGTTAGGCAGTCCTTTGGGATCAAGAATGTTCTCCTGAGTTGTGGATTTTGAGGCGACTCAATTGTCCAAGGCTGGATGTACACAAGAGCAGGGCAAAGAAGGTGGTCATGCAAAGGAGAGTGGTGGGATACTTGGGTTTTCAAATCCTCCTTCAGCTGTTCCACTTAGTTACCCTTCTTGAGCTGGTAGAGAAGCTCAACATGATTGGCACCTTCACAGATTCTTGGGTTGGCTTGGCCAAGAGGCTGCCATGATTCAGTGAGCTATCACGCTTTGTTCAGGGAGGCTTAAAGGACCTTCACGAAGCATTTCCTCTCTTCGTCCAGCCGGGATGAGGAGTCGAAAGCTTGTCTTTCTAGTCCGCCATCACGATGAAGGAAATCTAAAGTAAGCAATTTTCTCACAGCCGGCTCCCATCGACAATAATGGAATATTGACCTCTGGAGAAAGATTCTTCGCTTCTGATGTTGCACTGAGGTGGGCAGGCATGAACGCTTGGGGTATGGGGTTAACATTTTGTTCCTCATCCCCACTGCATCTCCAAGCAATTGTTGGCATAGAGACAAGCCCTGACTGTTTTCCCTTCAATTGCAGCCACATGCTGCCTTCTACAGGGCTCTTATTCATTTAAAGTGTAAGAAGTCAGAAACAGAGCCCAAACATGTCGAGATGCCCTCTTCATGATTTTTACCACCAAAGGCACCCTTCTGCTTTCATAGGCACACAGAAAATAGGAGTAGTGGGAGGCCTTTCAGCCCTTTAGGCTTGCTATGCCATTTGATATGATCGTGGCTGGTCATCCAAATCAGTACCCCATTCCCACTCACCCCATGCCCTTTGATCCTTTTAGCCCTAAGAAATTATATCTATTTCCTTCCTGAAAACATTCCATGTTTTGAGCGCATCCACCTTCTGCGCTAGAGGATTCCATAGCCTCACCACTCTCTTTGGTGAAGACATTTCTGCTCATTTCAGTCCTAAATGGTCGACCCTGTACCCTTACACTGTGACCTCTTGTTCTGGGCTCCCCGATTGTCAGGGACATCCTTTTGCATTTCCCCTATCTAGCCCCGCTAAAGCTTTTTAGGTTTCTATGACATTCTCCCTCATTTTTCTAAAAGAAACAGAGTCCAAACCAATTTGATCTCCCTTCATACAGTCTTGCCATTGCAGGAATCAATGTTTGAGTACCTCCTGTTGACCTGGCAGATTTGACATCTCATCCATCATCAGCTGGAGAGTGACCTTGCTCTTTAGTTCAATAATTGGGGACAATATTGGGAAAAGTTGCAGGCTTGTTTATATTGTCATACAATGGCCTTTTCTGAGTTCTATTTGAGGTTAACAACAGGGTTCTTTAAGTCTGCAGGAAACATCCTGTCTTCTCTTTTACTGATGTTTGTTGAGGGATACGTATTGGTTAGGGAAACTTCCCCTGCTTTTCTTCAGCTATATGGAGAGAAGCTGGGATTGGTCTCCTTTGCAAAGAGAAGGTGAAGGGGAGATCTAATGAAAGATTTTGATTGTGCAAACAAACATAAACTATTTCCATACATAGAGCCCCTACAGTGCGGAATGAGGCCATTTGGCCCATCAAGTCTGCAATGACCCTCTGCAGAGCATCCCATACGAATCCCTGCATTTCCTACGCCCAATCCACCTAACCTGCACATATCTGGACTGCTGGAGGCAACTGGAGCATCCAGAGGAAGCCCTCACAGGCATGGAGAGAATGTGCGAAATCCATTTGGACATTCACCTGAGGGTGGATTTGAACTTGGATCCCTGGTATAATGAGGCACCATCCTAACCACTGAGCTATGGTGCCACCCTTTGTCAGGAAGATGGCTACCCAGAAGAAAGAGGTTGAAGTAATGAAAGAACAAGAAGGGAGATGAGAGGTGGAATTGAACTCGGAAGAAGACTTTGATGTTGGCCAGTTAAGTGTAGACCTTCCGAGACAACATGGGACTGCTGCCAGCTCTCCAACTGCTGGCAAAATCTGTATTGCCAAGTTTACATTCCATTGAGGGGTTTTGTTGTCACACAGAGGGTATGAGTTGTATATAATGGGTTGGAAAGCACTGCCAGAAAAGGTAATGGACTCACTGATAGATTTCAAAAGGGAATGGGATGACTACTTCCAAAGAAAATATTTGCAGATCTATGAAGAAGTTCGAAGGAGAGAAATTAATTGGAAGTTCTTTAAGAGAGCTGGTATTGGTTTGGTCGGCCAAATGCCCATTGATTGGCTGAATGAATTTTTGATTTTAGAACCTAATTATCCTGTTACACAATGTGCATCAAATAATCAGAGGGTGACATTTATCAATTGAGTATTCTGTGTTTAAGAGCTGCCCCAGATTGCACATATCATTGGGAACATAATTAAAAAGAAATCTGTAAATATGACTTGGAGACATAAGCGAAACAATGGTTTGCTTACATTACCCAACTTTTAAAAAATCTATACAGTGATCAGTTGGCCATTTATCACAGGTTTATCGTTAATAGATTGGCCAGATTCACAACCGTTACAATTCACTGCCTAGCAATTGGTCAAATTGACAACTAATTAGTACAGATTTTAGGCAGTCACCTGTCACAAAACCTGATGATAGCTCAATGAATTTGAAGTCCTATATATAGTAAAAGGGACCATACTATGTAATGTGTTTTATTTGCAGTTTTTTAAGGGATACAGCACAATGCTGCAGTCTTCAACCAATGTCATGAAAATGTTTTAGTCTATCCTGTCGGCTGACATAGCTGCTTCCTTAGTTCATTGTAAGGGGAGGCGATTCCTGGTAATTAAGGTAAACAGCTTCAGGTTGTTCATGAAATGGGTTTAGTAAAATGCAGCGAGAAAGCTCACTGGACCAAGCAGAGCAATATCTTCTGTCAAACTCAATGGAACCCTGTGCAACTCTCCGTTACAATCAATGAATTCCCGTGTGAAACTCAATGACACTCCCTATGAAACTCAATGAAACCTCCTGTGAAATTCACTGAAACCTCCTGTGAAACTCAATGACACTCCCTGTGAACATCAATGAAACCCCCTGTGAAACTCAATGACATTCCCTGTGAAACTCAATGTCACCTCTTGTGAAACTCAATGACACCCCCTGTGAAACTCAATGACACCCCCTGTGAAACTCAATGACACCCCCTGTGAAACTCAATGACACTCCCTGTGAAACTCAATGACTCTCCCTGTGAAACTCAATGACACCTCCTGTGAAACCCAATGATACTCCCTGTGAAACTCAATGAAACCGCCTGTAAAACTCAATGACACCCCCTGTGAAACTCAATGACACTCCCTGTGAAACTCAATGACACTCCCTGTGAAACTCAATGAAACCTCATGTGAAACCCAATTAAAACCCTGTGAAACTCAATGACACTCGCTGTGAAATTCAATGACACTCCCAGTGAAACTCAATGACACTCCCAGTGAAACTCAATGACACTCCCTGTGAAACTCAATGGCACCCCCTGTGAAACTCAATGACACTCCCTGTGAAACTCAATGACACTCCCAGTGAAACTCAATGACACTCCCTGTGAAATTCAATGACACTCCCTGTGAAACTCAATGACACTCCCTGTGAAACTCAATGGCACCCCCTGTGAAACTCAATGACACTCCCTGTGAACTGATGAATAACAATCTCATTTTGTGTTCAAGTGGGAAAATTTATCCCTAGCTTATCCAGTCTTATTCAAGCCATGGCTTTTGTAAAAAGGCCATCAATGGCTTTGGAGTCTGGAATAGATTATAGCTTTCCAGAAAATTTGAGCAAAACTAGAGCTTTCCTCTAATGCTCTCGTTCACTGCAGTCCAGACTTATTCACTGTAGTTGCCACGGATGCATCATCAAGAGGACTAGGAGCTGTTTTTAACCACAATGAATCAAGAAAACATGTATATTTCATGTTGAGAGCTTTGACTGAGCAGAAGTACATAACTATTGAAAAGAAAGCACTACCAATTACACAGGAATGTGAAAAATTCATGGATTACCTCAAAAAATGAAATTCTCTGTTGAGACAGTTCATAAGTCTTTGGTAATGCAATTAGAATTCAAGCACTAAATTGTCACTGTCCATACAAAGATTTAGGCAGGGACTGACAAACAATGACCATGTCAATAATCTAGGTTCAAAGCAAGGCACGAGTAATAGCTGGTAGATTTTCAAGGGCAGCAGATGACAAGCAGAAAGCGAAGATTCTATTTTGCTGAAAGAAGTGAAGTTGTACCCAATTGCAATAACCAAAACTCTAGCAGCAACTGAGGGAAAATTCCAAGAATACAATCATCTTAGGACCTGAGAGATGTGGACCATGTTGAGAAATGTAGCAAAATTCTGTTAAAAGTCCAGCAAGGCCTTTCTTGACATTGGGATGAACTCTGTATTCTTTCATTTAAGTTCCACACGCCAAGATGAGATTTTCAGTTGGTAGTTGCCCCTTGTTTGTTAAAGGGGATTATTGCTTGTTAGTGACCTTATTAACTGTACATCTCAACTCATTAATACAAAGCTTCCTATCCTATCCTTGGAAGTGACCAAGTTGTTAGGCGAAAGAACTGGTTGTAGATGTCATATACGTGGACTTTAGTAAGGCATTTGATAATGTTCCCCTTGGTAAACTAATAGAGAAAGTGAAGTCACATGGTGTGCAGGGTGTTCTATCTAGGTGGATAAAGAACTGGTTGAACAACAGGAGACAGAGAGTAGTAGTTGAAAGGAGTTTCTCGAAATGGAGAAAAGGTGACCAGCAGTGTTCCACAGGGATCTGTGTTGGAGCCACTGTTGTTTGTGATATACATAAATAATCTGGAAGAGGGCATTGGTGGTCTGATCAGTAAGTTTGCAGAAGGT
Organism: Hemiscyllium ocellatum; assembly: GCF_020745735.1. NCBI lineage: Eukaryota > Metazoa > Chordata > Chondrichthyes > Orectolobiformes > Hemiscylliidae > Hemiscyllium > Hemiscyllium ocellatum. The sequence goes on from NC_083410.1 coordinate 88,607,233, forward strand.
TGTTGGAGTGGCAGAAAATAGGGAACTGTCAAAGAATACAAGAGAATATAGATAGATTGGAGAGTTGGGTGGAGAAATGGCAGATGGAGTTCAATCCAGGCAAATGTGAGGTGATGCATTTTTGGGAAGTCTAATTCTAGAGCGAACTATATTGTAAATGGAGGAGCCTTGGGAAAAGTTGATGAGCAGAGAGATCTGGGAGTTCAGGTCCATTGTACCCTGAAGGTGGCTGCACAGGTGGATAGAGTGCTCAAGAAGGCATATGGTATGCTTACCTTCATCAGATGGGACATTGAGTATAAGGGCTGGCAAGTCAAAATTGTACAGGACTTTGGTTCGGCCACATTGTACAGTTCTGGTTGTCACATTACCAAAAGGATGGGGATGCTTTGGAGAGGGTGCAGAGAAGAGTTATGACGTTGTTGCCTGGTATGAAAGGTGCTAGCTATGAAGAGAGATTGAGTAGGTTAGGATTGTTTTCGTTAGAAAAAAGGAGATTGAGGAGGAACCTCATTGAGGTCTACAAAATCATGAAAGGCATAGACAGGGTAGATAGAGACAAACTTTTTGCAAGGGTGAGGGATTCAGTAATGAGAGGTCACGTGTTCAAGGTGGGTGGTGGAAAGTTTAAAGGGGGGTATACTTTACACAGAAGGTAGTAGGTGCCTGGAAAGGTTGCCAGCAGAGGTAGTAGAGGCAGATACGGTAGATTCACTTGAAGTGTATCTGGACGAATGCATGAGTAGGTGGGGAGCAGAGGGATACAGATGTTTAGGAATTGGGCGATAGGTTTAGGCAGTGGATTTGGATCGGCTTAGGCTTGGATGCCGAAGGGCCTGTTCCTGGGTTGTAAATTTTCTTTGTTCTTAGTTCTATCACCATTGCACAAGCAAACTGGATACCTGGATGTCTGCTTGTACACTCTATGAGGTAGTGTGCTCCTTAATCATTAGTGAGGGTTTTCCATTTCTGATACACTATAACAGTTCTATATTTACAACCGTACATCACAGCTTATTAAACACAGTTCTGTAGTGTTGTGCCTAAGAGCTCCCCCCTTTCCCATCCTACTTTATGTCTGATATCTTTGCTCAATATCTCCAGCTGAAGTCAGAGTCACATCATCCTTTACATTTGCATCATTTGCACATTCCATGATCTCACCGAATGCACCTTTTGTGTATTGTTCTTGTGTTTCTGCGTGGGACACTCTCCCTGGAGCTAAATACTTGGGATTACAATGGGACATGATTTTTTATGTTTTATCAGCAAGTGGCATTGCTGGCAATATCAGACATTGAGCATCATCCTGAGTACAACTGAATGATTGGCTCAGAGGATATTTAAGAGCCAATCCCTTTGGTAGTGGACTGGAGTCACACAGACTACGTTTAGCTGGTTTGTTTTCCGAACAGAAGTTAATTAACCAGATTTACCTTTAGGACAATCTGGCAGCTTTGTTGTCTCAGTGGTAACAATTTTCTTTCCCCAAGATTTACTAAACTGAATAAATTCAGTTAAGTAGATGCTTCTGGGAACGCTCTATAATTAAAGGTCAAGTTTTGAAGGGTACATTCATAAGTTTGGGCCTTCGTTCTCAGAAGATGCAATGCTGTTCGATTTTTGGAGGTCAATTTACATTGTTGCCTTTTGGGTGGTTACTTGACTGGCTCCATGAAGTTTGATCTACCAGTTTGCTACCTGTAAGGTGAGGTCAAAACATTGCCCTATGTCTCTGGTCAGTTTGAACATAGCTGAAAATGTGTTGCTGGAAAAGCGCAGCAGGTCAGGCAACATCCAAGGAGCAGAAGAATCGGTGTTTTGGGCACAAGCCCTTCTTCAGGAATGAAGAAAGTGTGCCCAGCAGGCTAAGATAAAAGATAGGGAGGAGGGACTTGGGGGAGGGGCGTTGGAGGTGCGTTAGGTGGAAGGAGGTCAAGGTGAGGGTGATAGGCCGGAGTGGGGGTGGGCGCGGAGAGGTCAGGAAGAAGATTGCAGGTTAGGAAGGTGGTGCTGAGTTTGAGGGTTGGGACTGAGACAAGGTGGGGGGAGGGGAAATGAGGAAACTGGAGAAATCTGAGTTCATCCCTTGTGGTTGGAGAGTTCCTAGGCAGAAGATGAGGTGCTCTTCCTCCAGCTGTCATGTTGCAATGGTCTGGCAATGTTTCAGGAATGAGGAAAGTGTGTCCAGCAGGCTAAGATAAAAGGTAGGGAGGAGGGACCTGGGGGAGGGGTGTTGGAGATGCGATAGGTGGATCCTTGGATCCTGCTCCTTGGATGCTGCCTGACCTGCTGCGCTTTTCCAGCAACACATTTTCAGCTCTGATCTGCAGCATCTGCAGTCCTCACTTTCTCCTCAGTTTGAACATATTCTGTTCCTGGTTTTGAGACTGATACAGAATATAAAATGACAGTTATTACAAGGAGCACAGAAGAACAGTGAGTAATCTGCCAGCAAATGTCTAAACAAGATGGTGGAATGATAAGCACGCATGACATACGAATTAGCACAGACGCTTTCCAATGTGAATCCATTGACACCATACATTTATCCTTAGCTTTCTTCTCTTACAAGTGGGTGCAGCTCAGTATACATCTGTGCTTCCCAAACCTCTTCACTGAGTATATTTAAAACAGAGATAGATAAGTTCTTGATTGCCAAGGGGAATCAAAGGTTACAGGGAGAGAGTGGGAAAACAGGGTTGAAAAACCTATCAACAATGATTGAATGGTGGAGCAAACTCGATGGGCTGAATGGTCTGATTTCTGCTCCTATGTCTATGGTCTTATCCCACTTTAACACCATTTAGAGACTTGAAAATTGTTGTGAACATCAGTAAAAATGGACAGAGCTGGGAATGGGATGGGGGTGAGAAATTATGCAGGACTGAGAGTTGGGAAATAGGGCAAAGCTTCAGGAGAGCAATTCTTGTCTTGAAACGTGTGATGCCAAACTTTCAGCACGTGATCTGCTTGGCGTCCTGATGCCATCCCCAACTTTGGCAAGTCCTGGTCTGGCTTCATAGAGTTTTATTTAACTAGGCCAGCCAGACCGATACGGTAACTTCAAGAACAGATCACAGGTTGGTGAATATTGCATCCAAAACATTCCACCATTCTAGGTGGCGCAGTGGCACAGTGGTTAGCGCTGCAACCTCATGGTGCTGGGGGCCCAGACTCAATTCTGGCCTTGGGTGACTGTGTGGAGTTTGCGCATTCTCCTTTCCTTCTCACAGTCCAAAGAAGTGCAGGTCAGGGGAGTTAATTGTGGTTAAATACCCCAGGTGGGTTGTAAGTCTAGGATGTGATGCTTCTTAGAGGGTTGGTGCAGACTTCATGAGGCTGAATGGCCTCTTTCTACACTGTAGGAATTCAATGACTGACATCGACAATTTATTTTCACCCTTAATGTGTTAAAACATACTAAAACATGTTACTGAGGCACATCAGGTGATCTAGGTATCCCTGGTGTATGAGTGACAGAAGATTAGTAGAGAATACAGCATGAAATCCAGAAGGCTAATGGAATGCTATCTTTCATCATAAGAGGCATTGAACAGCAAAGTGAGCATGTCATACTCCAGTTAAAAGGGGCCTTGGTAAGACTGCAACTCAAGGACTGAGATCTCTATGTAAGAAAGCATATAGATGCATCGGAGGTGGTTCAGAGGAGGTTTACTAGAATGGCATCTGGAATGAGAGTGCTGTTTTATGACGATAGATTGGACAAACTGTGCTTGTTTTCACAGGAGTTTAGCAGAGTGATGGGTCACTTCATTTAAATGCAGAAGATCCCGAACAGACTTGCCAAGGCAGATGTGAAAAGATGTGGATGTGCCCAGAACTAGGGGGATTACTGTTTTGAAATTAGGTGTCACCCTTTTAGGACAGAAATAAGGAAAATTATATCTTCTCACACTTGGACTTTGGAACTCTGCCTCAGAAAGCAGTGGCAGTGAGGTCATTAAATATTTTTAAGGCAGAGGCAGATAGGTTTTCAGGCGAAAGTGAAGGCTGCAAATGTTGGAGATCAGAGTCAAGATTAGAATGGTGCTGGAAAAGCACAGCAGGTCAGGCAGCATCCAAGGAGCAGGAAAATCGACATCTCAGGCAAAAGCCCTTCATCAGGATAGATTTTTGTCAGGAAGAGGAATTGAAGGTTATTGGGGATGGGGGTTGGGTGGGACCTGAGATCTGGATGTGGAATTTGAAACACTAACAGATTGGCCATTCATGGGGTCGGAGCAGAATGGACTATTTTCATTTCTATTTGGTATGTTTGTATATTAATTAACAGGAGCAAAAATCAGCTTAAAGACAGGGTTTTTAAGACGTTTCTAAGAGGAGGAAAAGAGAGTAAAGAAACGGAGAGGTACAGAGAAGAAATTTCAGAGCCCTAGGGCTCGGCTATTAAAGGCACAGCCACTGTTGATGGAAACCAGGGGTGCTGAAGTGGTCAGAATTAGATGAGCAGAGATGGCTCAGGATGGTTGGGGGGCTTTTGAAGCTAGAGGTGCAATTAGATGCTCCTGAGAGCAGCGGCAAGATGTGCTGAAGGTGAGTACAAGAGCAAGTCCTTCAAGGGTAGTCTAAAGGAAATGACTTTGCATCATGCTTGCCACTCCAGGGAATGGGGCTTTGATATCTACAGGGCGAAATGGACCCCTCAACTTCCAGGGAAATCCCAGTTAATTTCCTTCATTCATCCAAAATTAGTTCGATTAGTCACTCCTGCCATTTTGGCAGTCCCAACCTCCCGCCGCTCCCAGCCTCCTTTGCTCATCACCCCTCTGGCAAATGGAGACAAAGTAGACATGGAGCAGATGTTTCCCTTGTAGGACAATCCAGAATGGGGGGTCATAGTTTCACACTAAATGGGGCACGGGCAGATTAAAAACAGAGATGGGGAGGGATTACTTCCCTCATGTAACCCTATGGAATTCACTACCTCAGAGAGTGATGGATGAGAACACTGAATAATTTTAAGGAGGCGATAGATAGATTTTTAATTAGTAATAGGTTAAAGGGTTAAGAGGAGCATGTAATTGAGATCGAGATGAGATCAGCCAAAGGCAGCATGGTGGCTCAGTGGTTCGCACAGTTGCGTCACACTGCCAGGGACCCAGGTTCAATTCCAGCCTTGGGCGACTGTCTGTGTGAGGCTGGCTCATTTTCCTTGTGTCTGCATGGGTTTCTTCCAGTGCTCCAATTAAGTCCAAAGATGTGCAGGTTAGTTGGATTGGCCGTAGGAAATCCAGAGTTATTGGGACAGGGTATGGTGGTGAGTCTGGGTGAAATGCTCTTTGGAGGGTCAGTGTAAGTTGATGGGCCAAGTGGCCTGTTTCCCCACTGTAGGGATTATATGATTGTATTAAATGATGGAGCAGGCTTGAGGGGCTGAATTGCCTACTCCTGATTCTAGGTCTCATGTTTGAACATAATATGTGCACGAGCAGAAAGACCAAAGTGTTAGAACATAGAACATTATAGCGCAGTACAGGCCCTTCGGCCCTCGATGTTGCGCCAACCTGTCATACCAATCTGAAGCCCATCTAACCTACACTATTCCATGTATGTCCATATGCCTGTCCAATGACAACTTAAATGTACTTAAATTTGGCGAATCTACTACCATTATAGGCAAAGCATTCTATACCCTTACTACTCTCTGAGTAAAGAAACTACCTCTGATATCTGTCCTATATCTATCACCCCTCAATTTAAAACTATGCTCCCTCGTGCTCGCTGTCACCATACTTGGAAAAAGGCTCTCCCTGTCCACCCTATCTAACCCTTTGATTACCTTATATATCTCTATTAAGTCACCTCTCAACCTTCTTTTCTCTCACGAAAACAGCCTCAAGTCCCTCAGCCTTTCCTCGTAAGACCTTCCCTCCACACCAGGCAACATCCGAGTAAGTCTCCTCTGCACCCTTTCCAAAGCTTCCACATCCTTCTTATAATGCGGTGACCAGAACTATACACAATACTCCAAGTGCGGCCGCACCAGAGGTTGGTACAGCTGTAGCATAACCTCATGGTTCTGGAACTCGATCCCTCTATTAATAAAAGCTAAAATACTGAATGCCTTCTTAACAACCCTGTCAACCTGGGTGGCAACTTTCAAGGATCTGTGTATCTGGACACCGAGATCTCTCTGCTCATCTACACTACCAAGAATCTCACCAGTAGCCCAGTACTTTGCATTCCGGTTACTCTGACCAAAGTGAATCACCTCACACTTGTTCGCATTAAACTCCATTTGCCACCTCTCAGCCCCGCTCTGCAACTTATCTATGTCTCTCTGTAATTTACCACACCCTTTTGTCACTATCTACAATTCCACTGACCTTAGTGTCGTCTGCAAATTTACTAACCCACCCTTCTATGTCCTCATCCAGGCTGTTTATAAAAGTGACAAACAGCAGTGGACCCAACACCGACCCTTGCGGTAAACCAATGGTAACTGGACTCCAGGATGAACATTTCCCATCAACCAACACCCTCTGTCTTCTTTCAGCAAGCCAATTACTGATCTAAACTGCTATATTTCCCACAATCCCATTCCTCCGCATTTTGTACAATAGCCTACTATTGGTGGGGAACTTTATTGAACGCCTTGCTGAAATCCATATACATCACATCAACCGGTTTACTCTCATCTACCTGTTTGATCACCTTCTCAAAGAACTCAATAAGGTTTGTGAGGCTCTACCTACCTTTTACAAAACAGTGCTGATTATTCCTAATCAAATTATTCTTTTCTAGATGATTATAAATCCTATCTCTTATAACCTTTTCCAACACTTTACCAACAACTGAAGTAACACTAACTGGTCTATAGTTACCAGGATTGTCTCTACTCCCCTTCTTGAACAAGGGGAACCACATTTGCTATCCTCCAGTCTTCTGGCACTATTCCTGTAGACCTGTAGACAATGACGATTTAAAGATCAATGCCAAAGGCTCGGCAATCTTTTCTCTGGCTTCCCAGAGGATCCTACGATAAATCCCATCTGGTCCAGGGGACTGATCTATTTTCACACTCTGCAGGATTTCTAATACCTCTTCCTTGTGAACCTCAATCACACCTAGTCTAGTAGCCTGTATCTCAGTAATCTCCTTGACAACATTGTCGTTTTCTTGAGTGAATACTGTTGAAAAATATTCATTTAGTGTTTCCCCTATCTCCTCTGACTCCATACACAACTTCCCACTACTATCCTTGATTGGCCCTCCCACAGTCCTAAGATGTGTGGGTTAGGTGAATTGGCCATGCTAAATTGCCCGTAGTGTTAGGTGAGGGGTAAATGTAGGGGTATGGGTGGGTTGCGCTTCGGCGGGTCGGTGTGGACTTGTTGGGCCGAAGGGCCTGTTTCCACACTGTAAGTAATCTAATCTAATCATCTTTGCTATCCTTTCCTCTACATCTCTGGAACTATTCGGAGGTCTATAGAAAACTCCCAACAGGGTGACTTCTCCTTTCCTGTTTCTAACTTCAGCCCATAGTATCTCAGTTGATGAGTCCCCAAACATTCTTTCTGCAACTGTGATACTGTCCTTGACCAACAATGCTACACCTCCCCCTCTTTTACCATCTTCTCTGTTCTTACTGAAACATCTAAATCCTTGAACCTGCAACAACCATTCCTGTCCCTGCTCTAAGCAAGTATCCGAAATGGCCACAACATCGAAGTCCCAGGTACCAACCCATGCTGCAAGTTCACCCACCTTATTCCGGACGCTCCTGGCGTTGAAGTAGACACACTTCAAACCAACGTCTTGCTTACCGGTGCCACCTTGCATCCCTGAAACTTGATTTCGGACCTCCCTAATCTCAACCTTTTCTATACTTGAACTACAATTTTGGTTCCCATCCCCCTGCTGGATTAGTTTAAACCCACCCCAATAGCCTTAGTGAATTTCCCCCCCAGGATATTGGTACCCCTCTGGTTCAGATGAAGACCATCCTGCTTGTAGAGGTCTCACCTACCCCAGAAAAAGCCCAAATTATCCAGGAATCCAAAACCCTCCCTCCTGCACCATCCCTGTAGCCACGTGTTCAACTCCTCTGTCTCCGTATTCCTTGCTTCACTAGCACGTGGCAGGGGCAACAAACCAGAAACGACAACTCTGTTCGTCCTAGCTCTAAGCTTCCATCCTAGCTCCCTGAATTTCTGCCTTAAATCCCCATCTCTCTTCCAACCTATATCATTGGTGCCTATGTGGACCATGACTTGGGGCTGCTCCCCCTCCCCCTTAAGGATCCCAAAAACACGATTAGACACATCACGAACCCTGGCACCTGGGAAGCAACACACCAACCGTGAGTCTCTCTCGTCCCCACAGAGCCTCCTATCTGTACCTCTAGCTATGGAGTCCCCAATGACGACTGCCCTTCTCCTCTTCCCCTTTCCCTTCTGCACAGCAGGGACAGACTCTGTGCCAGAGCCTTGTACCCCACTGCTTTCCCTGGTAAGTCGTCCTCCCTCAACAGTATCCAAAACGGTATACTTATTGTTGAGGGGAATAGCCACAGGGGATCCCTGCATTGCCTGCCGGTTCCCTTTCTGTCCCCTGACTGTAACCCATTTGCCTTTTTCTTGTACCTTAGGAGTGACTACCTTCCTGTAACTCCTCTCAATAACCCCCTCTGCCTCCCGAATGATCCGAAGTTCATCCAGCTCCAGCTCCAGTTCCCTAACGCGGTTTTCGAGGAGCTGGAGTTGGGTGCACTTCACACAGATGTAGTCAGCAGGGACACTAGTGGTGACACTTACCTCCCACATTCTGCAGGAGGAACATTCAACTGCCCTAACCACCACTCCCACTATTCTAAATTCCCAAAGAGATTGATGAAAAAATAAGGAATAAAAGAAAATCTCGTTACCTTACCAATTTGGCGCACAGGTCCTTTTTTTTTGGTTAGAGGAGGATGGGTGGGAGACACTACCCGAATAGTGTTTCAGGTAACGCCACCACACAAACATATGACTTTCCAGAAGTCCTTTGCTCCTCCCTCACACCTCTCAGCAAATGGAGGCCCGACTCCCAAGGTAAGTCCCTTTTAATGCGGAAAAACTCACCCTTCTCGGCAGCCCTCGCTCCACCTCTCCTTCTCTCCTCGCTGCTCTGGCAAAATGTTAATGTAGATAAGTCACTAAAGGTGGAAAGACAAATAGAGGGAACTTATGAAAGCATATAGTGTTCTAGGCCCCAAAAGTGGGGGCATAGATTACAGGGAGGTTCTGATGAATTATATAAGGCACTAGTTAGGCCTCAGCAGGAGCATTGTGTACAATTCTGGGCACCACACTTTAGGAAGAGAGAGTGCAACAGTTTACAAGAATGGTTCCAGAGATGTGACGCTTCAGATCTGAAGAAAGATTGGAGTGGTTGTAACTGTTCTGCTTGGAGAGGAGAAGGCAAGGAGGGGATTTGATCGAAGTTTCAATATCACAAAGATTCAAAATCATGACATCTAGCACTCTCCAGGGAAGGAGTTTGCCTTCCTTATTGGTCTGGCCTATATGTGAATCCAGATCCACAGCAAGATGGTTGACTCTTAGCTGCCCTCTAGGCAATTAAGGATGGGCAGTAGGTGCTGGCCTAGCCAGCAACATCCTCATCCTGTAAATGCATTTTAAAAAATCATAAGGGGTCTGGACAAAGTAGATAAGGGGAAACAGTTCCCAGTCGTAAGTGGATCAAAAACTAAAGGGTATAGTTATAAAACATTTTGCAAAAGGGGCAAGTGCAAGATGAGAATAATAGTTAGGGTCTAAAATGCACTGCTTGGGAGAGTGCTGGAGGCAAGTTCAATTGAGGCATTTAAGAGGACAATAGATAATCGTTTTAATATTGGATTTTGATTTGATTTGATTTATTTATTGCCACAAACATTTTGTTGCAAAATACAGTGAAAAATGGTTGTGCAGCATTGTTGCTCTCTGGTGCCACCTTAAAACACAGAAAAATGAACCAAAACGTAGAACATGAAGACATAAAAACAGAGAAATAGAGAAACAAAGTTCATCTCCACAGCCCTTCTTGCTAAACGCTCAGCCATAGGCTTGGATTTCCCCCTCCATGAGTGCTTGCTGGAAGTGGCCAATGCAGCTACTGCTGATGCCCCAGGGTCTCACCCTGGATGGTGACTTGCCTCTGCTGCAACCACCAAGAGTCTGCTCTGGCCCACTTCATCAATGCAGAAACCACCAGGAACACTTCAAAGGATTCAGTAGATATTTACAAGGATGTTGCCAGGGTTGGAGGGTTTGAGCTACAAGGAGAGGCTGAACAAGCTGGGGCTGTTTTCCCTGGAGCATCGGAGGCTGAGGGGTGACCTTATCGAGGTTTACAAAATTATGAAAGGTACGGATAGGAGTAAATAGACAAGGTCTTTTCTCTGGGTTGGGGGAGTCAAGAACTAGAGGGCATAGGCTTAAGGAGAAAGGGGAAAGATTTAAAAGGGATCTAAGGGGCAACTTTTTCACACAGAGGATGGTGCATGTCTGGGATGAACTTCCAGAGATGTGGTAGTGGCTGGTACAATATTAAGATTTAAAAGGCATCTGGATGAGTACATGAATAAGAAGTGTTTAGAGGGATATTGGCCAAATGCTGGCAAATAGGACTAGATCAGTTTAGGATATCTGGCCAGCATGGACAACTTGGACTGAAGGGTCTGTTTTCATGTTGCACATCTCTATCACTCTATGACTCTAATACTTGCAAGTTTGTGTTAGCTGCAAATTTTGAAATTGGACCACAAGTTTACATCATTAATATATATCAAGGGAAGCATTGATGCCAGTCCTGACCCAGAGCAAACTTATTATATATTAGTCTTCAGTCCAACAAAGAACTGTTCACCACTGTTCACCTCTGTGAATATCGTCTGTTTCCTGTGGACTTGCCAATTACATATTCATTCATTTTTTATTCTGTGGCTTCAATTTTGCTGACAGTTTTATTATGAGACAATTTTGTCAAATGCCTTCTGCAAGTCTATATATATCTCATCAACTGCATTATCCGCATCAATTCTCCTTGTTACTGCTTGAAAAAATCTCATCCAAGTTAGTTTTGTACAATTTGTCTTTAACAAGGAAATAAATCTGCTTCTTTAAAAATCTTGATCCAAGTACAGTCTTCTGTATTGGAATGAAATGTTATTTTCTGCACAGTTTTTCAGTCAGTTTTAGCAATCTATTTTAATGCATGGTGCAATACTGGGTTGCTGCTCTCTATGCATAATAATAGTACTAATCTCCTTGAAACTGAGAAATCTCCGTATTCTCTGTAATATTGATTTACTCTTTTATAGTCAAATTAATTCATATTGTGCTTAAACTAGAATTCCTGTTTGTTCTTCATTACAATGTATATTGCAGAGGCCCACCTGATTAAATAAGTCTGTGTCCATGCAATGGATATGTCTTTGTGAAAGGTACAATGACGGGAGGAGGCCGGTTGCAGAACTGACATAGCTCTCCTCAGCCAGGCTCTCTCTCGGAATGGAATTGCTGGTCAATTCAGTAACTTATTTAAAACACACACACTGCAATAATTGATGCTGAACAGTTGAAGGATCCATGTGCTTTATCTGACATATGAAGAAAAGATGGATCAGTTTTGAATAAAGTCCATGCCAACAGTTAACAATTCTTTCACTCAGTGATACCTTGAGTCAGAAGATGCAGGTTGTTTTAGATTAGATTACAGTGAGGAGTTCTGGTGAGCATCTAGTTAATTAGATTCCCTTCAGCCCAACAAGTCCACACCTACCCTCCGAAGAGCAACCCACCCAAACCCATTCCTCTATACCGATCCCTATGGGCAGTTTAGCATGGCCAATTCACCTAACCTGCACATCTTTGGACTGTGGGAGGAAACCAGAGCACACCCACGCAGACACAGGGAGAACGTGTAAACTCCACACAGACCGTTGCTTGAGGTGGGAATTGAACCCAGGTCTCTGGCACTGTGAGGCAGCAGTGCTAACCACAGTGCCACCGTGCTGCCCACTTTTAAACACTGTCATTGAGAGTCACATGAATGGAAACAGGATGTATGGATCCCAATTCTAGATCATTAACCAACAGTAGTGGCTGTGGATGATTCCTCCTAAACTTCCATCATACTGGTTGTGAGAGCACAGAAAACCTACCCAACACAGAGGTCCACCATCTGGGATAAATGGGTTGAATAGACATGGAAGGGAGTTCATGTTGTGACTTATCAGACTGTTAATCAGACCATAAACATTTCAAATTTCACTCTGCTTTTCCAAGAGAACACTTTGGAGACACAAAAAACAATCAAACTACCATCCTGTGATATTATTAATCAGTTTATGAAGGTACAAAGTCAACAAAAGCTTAGTTTGCACAGCACAGTGAGGGCTGGAATTGAGAAGGCAATTGAAAACCCATCTAAGTTTGGCAAAAGTTAATAAGCCATGTGTATCAATCTAAAATATTTGACCTGATTGGTTCAAGTGAACCTCGAGAGATTTCAGATTGATCACTGATGTAATGCGTTAGAGTATTATTGAAGTGGCTCATATAGGATTATAAATGCTTTCTCCAAAAAAACAGATATGGAACCATGCAAGAGTGGAGAGCTAATTTACTTTGGTTGCACCATGAAATGGAAAGGATAATTGAAAACAGAACAATTTGATTTGCATCCGTGACTGAAGTTTTTCTCTGAGAAGATGTTTTATAGTTTATCTGTAAATTCTGAGCCACATAACACCACTGCAAACATTGGTAACTAGTCAATTTTTTTTTAAAAACAAAAACAGAAGTTGCTGGTAACGCCTCAGCAGGTCTGTCAGCATCTGTGTAGAGAAATTAAAGTTAATGCTTTGGGTTCGGTGACCTTTGCTCAGGAGTGTTTTCCAAATCCTTTTTGAGATGTGGCATTTATTATCGATCCTTACTTGCTAATATTGGTGTCATAGAGTCATCCTTCACATACCTAATGGGCTTTACACAAAATTACATAAAATATTTTAATTAATTATGTGGTTACAGAACAGGAACAGGCAATTCAAGCGAACAGGCCTTTGCTCTGTTTATGCTTTGCCTCTGCCTCCCCACATTTTTCATCATGTCTCCTTATTAGTGTATCCTTATATGTCTTTTCCCCTTGTATAATAAAACCATAAGACATAGGAGTGGAAGTAAGGCCATTTGGCCCGTTGAGTCCACTCCGCCATTCAATCATGGCTGATGGACATTTCAACTCCACTTACCCGCATTCTCCCATTAGCCTTTAATTCCTTGTGACATCAAGAATTTATCAATCTCTGCCCTGAAGACATTTAGCGTCCCGGCCTCCACTGCACTCTGTGGCAATGAATTCCACAGGCCCACCACTCTCTGGCTGAAGAGATGTCTCTGCATTTCTGTTCTGAATTTACCCTCGCTAATTCTCAGGCTGTGTCCACGGGTCCTAGTCTCCTTGCCTAACGGAAACAATTTCCTAGCATCCACCCTCTCCAAGCCATGTATTATCTTGTAAATTTCTATTAGATCTCCCCTTAATCTTCTAAACTCTAATGAATACAATCCCAGGATCCTCAGCCGTTCCTCGTATGTTAGACCAACCATTCCAGGGATCATCCGTGTGAAGTCCGCTGGACATGCTCCAGTGCCAGTATGTCCTTCCTGAGGTGTGGGGACCAAAACTGGACACAGTATTCCAAATGGGGCCTAACCAGAGCTTTATAAAGTCTCAGTAGCACAACAGTGCTTTTGCATTCCAACCCTCTTGAGATAAATGACAACATTACATTTGCTTTCTGAATTATGGACTCAACCTGCATGTTTACCTTTAGAGAATCCTCGACTAGCACTCCCAGATCCCTTTGTACTTTGGCTTTATGAATTTTCTTGCCATTTAGAAAGTAGTCCATGCTTGTATTCTTTTTTCCAAAGTGCAAGACCTCGCATTTGCTCACATTGAATTCCATCAGCTATTTCCTGGACCACTCTCCCAAACTGTCTAGATCCGTCTGCAGCCTCCCCACTTCCTCAGTACTACCTGCCTGTCCACATAACTTTGTATCATCGGCAAACTTCGCTAGAATGCCCCCAGTCCCTTCATCCAGATCATTAATATATAACGTGAACACCCTTTGGCCCCAACACTGAACCCTGCGGGACACCGATTGTCACCAGTTGCCATTCCAAAAAAGAACTTTTTATCCCAACTCTGTGCCTTCTGTCAGACAGCCAATCATCAATCCATACCAGCCTAGACTCCTTTTACCTTCATCTTCCTACATTCAAGAATTGAACTTGGCCTTTGAATCCTTAATAATGAAAGTTAGAATTCTAAAAGTTCTGCAGATCCACGTTCAAAAATCAATTTGCTTCAACAGTAAGTGGCAGATTTATTACATTTGCTCTGATGTGTGACCTCCAAAAGGAATTGTACATATATCTGTTTTAGCTGGATCTTTGTTATGAACTGGCTTGATAGACTTTCAAAAAACAGAATGTGTCGAAGAATAATTGTCAGGGTTCTATTGTAAAATCAAATGCAACTTACACAAACCTGAACATAAGCAATAACTACTAATGTATATATTGAACAGGTTTTGGAACTGATTCTAAACCAATACACTATATATACAACTTAGATTCTAATATTCTGGATATACATGAGGCAAATATGGGTTAATAGACAAACTGTGGCTGAACACTCCTCAGACTGCACTTTAAATGGCTAATGTTTCAAGGCAGATTCTACCCAAACATATTGGTCACAAATCACCAATAAATTTCTGTCTCATTTGCAAGGGATTCCAAGTCTTCAGTTGGAAGATCCATCCTTGGAATGTTTTGATGGTTTGATCTCTTATTTCAAGCCTCAGTTCTCCAAGACTCCTGAGTCTACTCCCAAAAGTCTAAATACCAACAAAATTTCAGCTTTTATTCAACATCTGCTTTACCAGGTGTCTCTCAGTTTCTTTAAACTCTAATCTTTCTCTATCTACACCAAGCAAATGCAGCTTGTGGGCTTCCTTCATTGCTGTCTCAGTTGCACTGAACTTTCAATGGCTTCCAGGGATTTGTTTTAGCCCGATCTTTCTATATGGCAAGGAGACACAACTCCCTTTGACTTCTCTTGAGCTTTAATTGCCCATAGTCGCTGAAACTCTTATGCTTAGTAGGTATTTTGCATCCTCACTTCCCACACTTCAACCTTTGAGCCCCACCCTTCCAATCGCAACAAAGATGGAACCTTCCTGGTTCTCACCTTCCAACCCACCAACCTCCAGATCCAACGTTCATCCTCCGCCATTTCTGCCATCTACAAACAGATTCTACCACCAGAAATATCTTGCCTTCCCCATCCCTCTCTGCATTCCGCAGAGACCATTCCCTCTGTGACTCCCTTGTCCAAGCCCACCACCAACCCACCCACCACTCCTGGCACCTTCTCCTGCTACTGCAAGAGGTGTAAAGCCTGCGCCCATACTTCTCACCTTACCTCCATCTAAGGCCCCAAAGGATCTAGCAGAGATTTCCCTGCACCTCCAAACACCTCATCTACTGTGTCCATGACTCTTGAGGTGGTCTCCTTTACATTAGGGAGACAGGATGCCAACTTGTGGAATGTTTCAGAGAACATCTCTGGGATACACGCACTAAACATCCCCACCGCCCTGTCGACGAACACTTCAACACCCTCTCCTATTCTGCCAAGGGCATGCAAGTCCTGGATGTCCTCTACAACCAAATTCTAGCCACCCGGTGGCTGGAGGAAGAGAGCCTCAACTTCTGCCTTGGGACACAAGGGATCAATGTTGATTTCACTAGTTTCCTCATCTCCCTTCCCCTACCTTATCCCAGATCCAACTCTCAAACTTGGCACCGCCCTCTTGAACTGTCCTACCTGCCCATCTTCCTTCCCACCTATCTGCTCCACTCTCCATTCCGACCTATCACCATCACCCCCACCTTCATCGACCTATTGTATTTCCAGCTACCTTTCGCTCAATCCCACCCCCCCCTCCCATTTATCTCTCAGCCCCCTTGGGCCTCCCCACATTCATGATGAAGAGCTTATGCTCAAAATGTCGACTCACCTGCTCCTCAGATGCTGCCTGACCCACTGTGCTTTTCCAGCACCACACTTGTTGACTTTGCACGCTTCAACAATTTCCCAGCCACGAAACTTACAATGAACTGATCTCCCAGCAAACACACAGATTAATTGAAACTGAACAGTGAATGGGATGGTTTGAGGAGTGACAATCTCAATCTCAAGCAGATTGTCACTGTGGTCCTCTTCTTACAAAAACAAGGGAGCTCAGCATTTCTGAGAAGAGATTTCACTTGGGGATCCCACAGAAATACAGAAGCATTCTTCCACCACATGTAGATGAAGGTAAATCATGTTCCCTCTCCACAGCAGTCAGCTGCCGTATCCTGAAGTGTAAAGGTTCTGAAGGCCACTTTGCCAGTTACTGTCAAACCGTATGTACAGGAGGGCAGTGTGATGTTAAGATGCCAATGGATAGGGCTAAAGGTCAGTAGGATGCCAGCTGGGAAATGAGTCAGTTGTCAAGTGGTGGGGTGGCATGTGAACATTCCAGATGAGTAGGTAGCAAGGTGCTAGGAAATAAGGAGCCAGACAGGAAGGGGATGGGTGCCAGGTAAGTTGGATGCCAGGAAAATAGAGACCAAGATAATAACTGTGTAGGGTTCCAAGCTGAGGAGGAGGATAAGGTGTTAGGTGGATCGAATGCCAAGGGTGAGGGGGTAGCATGCCATGCAGTAGGGAACAAAACTGTAAGGTGGCAAGGTAAATGATTTGAGGTAGTTTGAGCTATTGGGCAAAATTGGGTTTGCAGGGGAAGGTGGGTGTCGGGTCTGTGTGTCTTGGGTTTGGCAGGTTTTGGGGTTTTGAGTCAGTTTGGGTAAGAGTGGGTGTGGAATTGGGTCAGGTCTAATGGCAGAGGGGGTCAGGATGTGTACAGCAATAGGAAGGGGAGTGTGGGAATGGTGGGCTGGTCCCAGTGGGGGGAATTGGGTTGGCATTGGATTGTGAATGACAGGACGTGGCAGGTTGGGTCCCACTGTGGAATTGGGGAGGGGTGTGTTGGGTCAGTTTCAGGGGCAAAAATGTGTGGGGGGTTGGGTTCTATGTTGTGCCAGAGACTCAGGGGTGTAAGTGGTTTGGAGAACGTATGGTTGGTTTTGGGGACTGTGAGGTATGAGTGGTGTCTGTTAAGTAGTTACTCTGAAGTTAGACTACATATGTAACAGTTTAACACTTCCTGAGTCACCATCTTACATAATTTCATTGGAAACCTCCAAAATCTTCTACGTAAGTGGACACTTTTGGAGAATTCCAGATATTGAGGAATTTCCCAGTGGGAAATTCAATTTCCTGGACAATTCCTTTGGAGTCTGCTATAATGGAGATTGCCAATCTGCAATTCCTACAACTCTGGAATAATGACTGCCTGGCCAGTGGAAAAAACCTGGGACAGCATTCCTCAGATTTACCCAGTTCTCATCTGTCCTTATCCTATCTTTTACTTTAAATGTCCCTTGTGAACTGTTTCTTTGCAGCCTTTTAAGATTCATGGAATACTTTTGCTCTCAAAACAAACAATCTCTCTGGACTGCTTTGATTACGAAAAGCAGCATAGACACCATGAGCAGAACTTTCATCAAAAATCAGCCTGAGTGTCAATCGTGGGGAGTTTCATGGGAGGGGGAGAGGTGATCTCTCTCTATGAGCTTTAGTGAGTTTTCTTGTGCTGTTCTCTGCCTCATTAACTATGCACCACGCCTCCATGCTACCCCACACACACTACCTTCCACTCAGCGATGACAAAAATATTCGCTACTGCCTGGACTTCCTGGAATTCCTGACACTGGTATCATTTTTATTACCGGAAATGGTCGAAAAGGATAACTTCTCTAGAATGTCAGCACAAAGAACGAAACAAACACATGCTGTAGTGGCTTCTGGGACAAGCACAGGGTCCACTTGCTTGTTGAGCATTAACAGATTTAGAGTCAGTGTCATCTCTGCACCCAACTCATGTCTGTTGGAACTGGATGTCAATAAAATCCTGTCCGACTTGTTATGTCTGAGACTGCAGCACTTTATCATGCAGGAGGCAATGTCTCTCCTGCATGGTGTTGCTGCTGCTGCTTTCCCAGCACTTCACAGTCCATCTCATTCACTCCTTGCCTCCAGATGTGCAGTGCCCAGCATCCTATGATTATGCGACACTGTCTTCAGATCGTACTGTAAGGACCCCAACCCCCTCCTGCTCCCCAGACTTAACCAGGCATCAAAACCTCATTTTCAGGAGGCCTTTGATCTGCTCTATGAGAACCCTGGTTGAAGAATAGGTTGCAATGTATCTACACTCAGCCTCAGTCAGGGTGTTGCATGTTGGAGTCACCAGTTGCCAAGGAAAGCCCTTGTCTCCCCATCTCCTGTTAACCAGCTTGTAAAGCACCTGCACCTTGAAGCAAGAGCATGATAGTCCTCAAGGATATTGGGGTCAAGGCAGCTCTCAGGTTACCTGCCGCATACCTGTATCAGTCAAAAGTCAAGAGTAGTTTTATTTGTAATTTCTACCTTATAGTAAAAACAAAGCAGCATTTCTCTAGGACCAGGGCGCTACATGGACAGCTCAAGCTACATGATCATACACAGGGCAGCATAAGGAGCATAAGAAGTGCAAAACCTGCAAGGCAGCAAGGTAATACCTGACTCTCAAGACAGTAGGCAGAGTGGTGTACAAATTACAGCGTAATAAAAGAATGATAATGAATAAAACATTGTTCTAGCAGCAATTCGAAGTCTTGCAAAGAATTTAAGATGGAATAGAGTCCGATCATACTGTGTTAAGGAGCCTGATGGCTCAGGGGACGAAATTGTTGCATAGTCTGGCCGTTAGAGACCAAATTCTCCAGTATCTGCTGCCAGATGGCAGGAGGGAAAAGACTTTGAGTGAGAGGTGTGTGGGTCTTCCGCAATACTCTTAGCCTTTCGGATGCAGCGACTGGTCTCAATGTCTGTAATGGAAGGAAGAGAGACTCTGGTGACTTGTTTATTAATTGAATAGAAATCTTTTCTGTGGATGAAATCAACTGCCTGATGATACAGTGCTCTCAATGTGATGTTTGGCATCCCGGCCCTGGGGGAGGGCAGCTTTGTTTGTAAAGTTAACTGCCCAGGCTGCAACTCTGACCGCGTCACAGGGAAACATGTGATCTGGCACAAATTCCATCTTCAATATCCTTGATCCATTTCTGGATTGAGGATTGTGAGACCCCTCACAGGTCCCCAGTGGAACTCCAGAAGCAGCCAGTTGTATAAAGTCTAGCACAGGTCTCACCTTGACCACTTGACTAACCACTCCATCAGGCCCCACTCCAGCAGTTCTGTGATGGTGCCCCGGAACATTCACAGCCTGTGATGGACTTGTCCCCTCGGGCACCTGGAGGAAATGACATCGAGGATGATAGACTCTGGGCCTCCTCTGCACCTGGAGGAGATCTTCAGCTGTGACTTCATCTTGCAACTGCTGCTGACTATGACTTGTTGAACTGTTGCCATCATGCTTAATATTTGCCCTGCTGCTAAGTTTTGAATCCTCCCCAAACTTTGAAATGATGTTCCAGGCCTAGGAAAACTATAGTGGCAATACTGACACCTGTGGAGCCCATTATGAGTTTCTGTCTACGCTGAAAAACATTTGTTCATCATTACCTTACAACTATGTGCACCGGTAATTACCGGTCTCTTTAATAACATGTTTTTCTATTTTTCCAATGAAACTTTGAAAGCCCATGTGTGTAACCTCTGTTGCCTACCTCCATGAACCATCTGTGTTACTTCATAAGAGAACTCAGTCAGGTTCATTGGACACAATGTTTCAGTTACAAATTCATCCTATCCCTTATTAATTTCTGTTTCTGCGAGAATTAATTTAGTCCTTGACCAACCGTGCCTGGTAGTTTTTCAGCATGAGTTAGATGGACTGGCCTGTCATTATCAGACTTAATTCTGACGTTTTTTTTCAACAAGAGTGTAATGTTTGTAATCTTCTGCTGTGACTCTGATTGGAAGGAGGACTGAAATACTGTGGCCAGAACGTCAGTGATCTCCATCTTACCTTCCCTCAGCAATCCCATCTGGACCAGGTGGCTTGGTAACTTTGGATGACGTCAAATTGTCAACCACTTGTCTATTCAATGTCACCAACCTGCTTCCTGTACTGTGATACTAATCTCCTCTTCTCTATTTTCTGAAAACAGTTCATCCAGTACTACAGTAATGTCCTTTGGCTCTACATGACTTTCTTGTCCTCTCTACCTATAAAACTAATTGTATTATTTATGACTTATTTATATCACAACGTTGCAGAACTGTTACAGTGCAGAAGGATACTGTTCAATTTCTTTTGATGGTCTTTACTTGAATGGATGTTAGTCACTAGTCTGAGAGGCACACTATGACCTTGTTTCCTTTAACACATGAAATAAGAAATTTCTTTAACTTCTAGATAATGGGAATTCATTCCTCTTCAATGATTAATGAGAAGAATCGTTGTCTGTGGGAATAAAACAGAATTGTGAAGACACCTCAGCATGAAATATAAATCATCATTATCTTGTCCTTGAAAGATAAGGTGCGTTTAAGCCCTGGCACATGAGATTGGTTGGCAATGTCAAATTGTTAATAACTGCGTTTATATATGATGACTGCGGCAGTGCTAAAGAAAGAATGATGTGGATCCTATTAAAAATAATCCAGTCAGAAGCCAAACTGTTGATGATAGAAAATGTTCTCTTATGACTAGAATGCCAATTCAGCAAGTAATCCATTTAAAAAGTAGGATTTTTTTAAAAATAGCAAAAATTGCAAGCAACCATGCTGCTGTACCAAATAAAGGGATAACTCTCACTTCACATCATGGTTCCAGGATAGAGTTAGTGAGATAACAATGTACAACATTAAAGACAACAACTAACATTTATATAGCAGACTTCCTGGCCTCAGACATCCAACCTTCTATGGCCAATTAAACACTTTTGGTGATGTGGAGGAAGCAACTGAGTTAATTTGTACAAGCTCCCACAAGTCCTGATGTGACATATAACTGGATGTTCTGGTTTTCAGAGTGGTGGTTAAGTTGTTGAAGGTGATTCTAAGAGAGGAATTACATGCATTTGGAAAGGCAAGGACTGATTAGGGATAGTCAGCATGGCTTTGTGCTTGGGAAAACATGTGTCACAAATTTGATTTAGGTTTTTGAAGAAGTAACCAAGAAATAGAGATGAAGGCAAAACCTACATGTTGTTTTCAGGGACTTATGCAAGTCCTTCAACAAGGTCCTGCATGACAGATTGGTTGATAAGGTTAGATCACATGCAATCCAGGGAGAAATAGCCAAAATGGATATAACATTGGTTTGATGGTAGAAGACAGAGGATGGTGGTACAGGATTGTTATTCAGACTGCAGTCCTGTGACCAGCGGTGTGCCATAAAGATTGATTCTGGAACCACTGTTGCTTATCATTTGCATCAAAAATTTGGATGAGAATATTGAAAGTGTGGTTAGTAAGTTTGCGAATGATACCAAAATTGGTGGCATAGTGGACTGTGAAGAAGGTTATCTTAGAGTACAAGATCTTGAACAAATGGCCAATGGGCTGAGAAGTGGCAGATAGAGTCTAATTTAGATAAATGCAAGGTGTTGTAATTTAGTAAGGCAAAACAGGGCTGGATTTACACAGTTAATGGTAGGATCCTGGGGAGCATTGTTCAACAGTGGGACATAGGTGTGTAGGTTCATGGTTCTTCGAAGGTGGAGTTGCAGGTAGACAAGATGGTGAAGAAGGCATTTGGCATGCTTGCCTTCATTGATCAGAGCATTGAATATTGGAGTTAGGATGCCATGTTGCGGCTGTACAAGACATAGGTAAAGGCCACTTGTGGAGACTTCTGTACAATTCTAGTCACCCTGCTATAGAAAGGATGTTGTTAACCCAGAAAGGGTGCAGAAGAACTTTACATGGATGTTGCCAGGACTGGACAGTTGGACTTGTAAGGAGAGGCTGGATAGGCTGAGACTTCTCTTCCTGGAGCGTAGAAAGCTGAGGGGCAACTTGACGGGTTTATAAAATCATGAGAATGATGACTAGGGTGAATAGCCAAAGTCTTGCCCCCAAGTGTAGGGGAGTCCAATACGATTGGGCCTATGTTTAAGAGGGGAAAGATTTAAAAGGGGCCTGAGGGTGGTGCGGGTATGAAACGGGGTGCCAGTGGAAGTGGTGGAGGCCTGTACAATTACAGCATTTAAAAGCATTTGAGCAGGTACATGGTTAGGGAAGATTGAAAGGAATTTGGGCCAAATGCAGACAAATGGGACAACTTCACTTTGGGAAACCTGATCAGCATGGACAAGTTGTGTTGAAGGGTCTGTTTTAGTGCTGTATGACTCTAAGACTGTCCTAAATGTCAGCCGCAGCAGTGCACTTCAAGATAACACCCTGGAATCTTTCCCTTTTTCTTCCAGAAGCTGATGGAGCCTCATTTTAAAACTCCTCTGAAAATGGCCACTGTGGCACCGGGAGGGTCAGCTGGATCCTAGGCTCACAGTTCTGTTGCGGGACATTGGCCAGGCTCTGAGAATGGGCTGAATCAACATGGAAACACAGTGTACTTTTGAGGTGGTGGGCGGTGAGACAACTTTCTCAGGAGGGAGGAAGGTAAAAAAAAAAATCCTTGCAAGGAGTTAAATCGGGGGCGGAATGGGTAAGAACTATTGAGGAAAAGGGTCCAATGGAACTATGGGTATTCTGAAGATGGTCACTCAGCTGAAATGTTTAATAGAATTTCTCTGTGGCCTCTCTTGTGGTGTATTTGGAAGAGAGAAGAGTATTTAATTCGTTGAGATGGTGGCACATCTTCTCATCTGCATCAGGTAAGGGGCCTGTGCTTGGACTTCCTGACCCTCTGCCAATCAAAGGCTTTAAGTGGATAGTCAATGATAACATTAGGACCTCCTCCCATCAGTGCTGCCACTATGTGGTATGAGTGAAAGAGAAATCTATGTGGCCTGTGTGACAACCTTCCCCCCCACCCCCACAGACACACATTCTTCTCTCTGTGATAGCCCCTTCCCTGTATCCCTCTTTCCCTCTATGATTCATCTATGAACTGGGTTGATCTTTAGCTGGGTGGATTTGACTTGAATTCCAGACAAAGAGATGATTTTGGTGGATGGAGATGCAAAATGAAGAATAGACAATATCCCTGCATATTTTGCGTTATTCTCTGATGTGTGAAAATAAATTGCTTAAGCCACCTGGCAGATGGCCAACAGTGAAATCTCAAATAAATGCATAAATATTTGCAGGTCATCATTATCAATGATGATTGTTAGTTCAGAGCGTATTGATGAAGACCTATCTAATCCTTGCTTCTAAGTCCACATGGAAAAGCACAGATAACGATTTATGATCAGAAGGTTCTGAGACACTGGTTTCCCTGATAGAGCTCCTCCAAAGATGGCCACACATTTTTTTCATCTTCCAAGCTGCCAAAACATTTTTTATTTCACAGTGTCATTTTATTTGACATTAAGTTCCATAAATCTACAATCCAAACCAATGCTTGATAAACAGTATTGGCCCTTTGGAAAAGGTGCATCCTTAAGTGAGAAATGACACAAACAAGTGGAAGGATGTGAGTCAAAAGGTGAGGAAAGATCTGTTACATTCTGCTATTGGTTAAACATCTCTTCTGTAATGATTGCATCTTAAATTGAGCTCATGGAAGCAAGTCATAATTAAGAGGGTTTCAGTAATTGGAGGGGTACAAAAAGTATTTACCTGTGAGATAGTCTGCTGTTAGCTTTGCTGTAAAATCTGTGGGAAAACTGCTACCTCTGAAACAGTGAAGTACACAGAGGGTGTTATTTTCGGTAGTCACTCATTGCCCACAATGGGAAGAGGCTTTGAAAGTGACATTTATGCATTTTCCAGATTGTATTATGGACATAATTAGTTACATTGGAAGGTAACAATTCAATTATTAATTTTTGTCTTCCGGACGTCTGTTGATCCCAAAGGAAGAATTGTGTGCCAGTTACTCTTTGTGGTGCGATCATAAATTTATTTGCCAAACTCTCTATTGGTCAGCGCTTTTACTACAATCACAGTCCCCACTCTAGCATCCTACAAATAGGACAGAGCAACATTCGTCTAAACCACAACTTCTATCTCTGCGCAGAGCTGGCTGGACAGGGAAGGTGATTATTACTCTTGTCCTGCCTCTTGTGTCCCTAAGTGTATAGTGAGAAATTTAATCAGCAAATTTGGTGTTCATCAAAATCATCTCTGTTGCGTAGGTTTGGGGGGGGTGGAAACAGTGAAGATTTTGCTTAAAATATTAGGGCAAGTGCAGTGGCTCAGTGGCTAGCACTACTCCCTCACAACGTCAGGACCCAGGTTCGATTCAACCCACAGGTGACTGTAGAGTTCCCAGGATTACCTATGGGAAATGCAGGGCTACGGAGATAGGGTAAAGGGGTGGGTCTGGGTGGAGTGTCATTGTGGACTTAATGGGCTGAATGGCTTGCTTCCACACTGTAGGGATTCTGCTTTAGTTTGAAATTTGTCTTGGGTAATAGCAAATGGGCTGCCCATTGATTTCATTTCAGAAGGAAATGATGAAGTGTTGAAATAGGCTGCCAATTCATTATTACCTGTTTTATGCTGTCACTGTAAACCTGTTTCAGCAGTTGCAACATTATGCTCCACAGATACCATAAAAACAACTGTGTTTTCTGGGACAATAAGGAGGTCTCTCAAGATCTGAATGTGAGTCAAATCTGACTTGAAATGTTAACTCTGTTTTTTTCTCCACACTTGCTGCCAGATCTGCTGAGTTTCTCCAGCATTCTCTGACTTTTGTTGTTTCTTTAGGGTGGAGCAAGAAGACAGGAGGTTTTATTTTTTTCAATGCATCACAAGAAATGCAGGAACACAGTTGGTTTATTACAAATCAGGAAGGGACCCATCAGCTCCTTGAGCCTGTTCCAACAATCCATTAGATCATGGCTAGTCTGTACCTTAACCTCACTTTGCTGGGATTTTCTTTTCTATGTCCCTTACCTATTAGAAGATCTGTTAGTCTTGGACTTAGTAGCTCCAATAGATTCTCAGGATCCACCCATATTTTGGGGAGTGGGTGTCAGGTTTTCAGTAGCCATTCTGCAAAGTTCTTCAATACAATCCTAATGTTAGAACTCAAATTTTAAGATTGTATGCCTTATCTGGATTTACTGGTCTGAGGAAATTGTAATCTACTTTATTAAATCACTTGATCCATTTTGAACGGCCTCCACTTGGTGATCATACTATCCTTTTAACTCAAGGCAACTCACATGACCTGTCCTTAGAATTTTGCTTTTAAGCACTGGAATCATTTTGATAAATATGTGCTGCCTTCCTTCCATGGCCAATTTGTCCCTCTTGAGGTACAATGCCAATGAACTGAATGCAAAACTCTTAAAATTAGTCTGACCCATATGAAGTGGGGGTAATTTTGTCTTAGCTCATAGTGTAGAATGGGCGACAGTGAATTGGCAGTCTGTTTTATACTCTTCCCTTGACTTCAGTTTATAGCATGTATACATACAAGTTGTAGGTGCTTATGAAAAACCAAATCATTAGAGACACGGCCAACATAACTTTGTAAAATGTCAGGATCAGAACAACTTTAGAATTGCAATTCACAATTAGCAAGAGTGATGAAATATAGCAATTACGTTTATGGAAATGTATTTAATTTTCAAAAGTGACACCCTTTCATAATCTGTAAATTAAAGTGCCTGACTGTCAGTCCTTATGAACAACACTGGGCATTAGTCCCAATGGTACTCAGTTTGTTTTCATCAACCTTAGTCAAAAATTCTTCACTCAATCCAACTGTAGATGGACACACCCACAGTTTCCCAGATGCCATATTTTGTGGACGTTAATCACAATTTTCCAGGATCTATCCAGTCCGACATGTTTTGATAGACATTGGCCACCATTTCTCAGGAACTACATGTTTCAATGTGCATTATGCAGGGTCATCGCCGGAATCATTTTAATCAATGGTTTTGATGATCATTGGTCATAATCTCTCACAGGCTAATAGGTGGACATTAGCTGCAGTCTCTCTCACTGTTGAGATTTCATTCCAATGCAAACAAAGTATATAAGAAGTTTTACTTTGAGCACTGAAGCTAAAGCTCATCCAAAAGTCTCAGAAAAATATATACATGTGCCAATTGTTCTGTTTTATATACACACACACATATATATCCATAAATGGGCAATGTATAAGGACTCCTGTGATCTCCTGCATGTATTCTGATTAATACACATCCAATTTTACATGCAAGTAGCTCTTAAACATTGTCTTAACAATAGGGCATTCGTGATTTATAGAATTTGAAATAACATACAATTACCTTTATTTAATCTTCTGCATGCTTGACTTTCATGAATGTATTCAGTGACTAAATCAATTTCTTTTTAAGCTTTGCTTTAGCGGACAGTTCTACATGCTCCAGTTAAATTGTTCATCTCCTGGTTTAAGCAGGTTTCACATTATCTGATTGGCCAAATGAGTATCCAGCAAAGGAAAACGTTTCAATCTCTAGAGGCCGCAGTTAGCATTGGGAAAGGATTTGTTACTGACTCTCCTTGGTGGAATATGGTCATATGTGTTATTGGCACTTTCAGGAACTCTAGTAATAGCCAACAGGACTTTGTTGTATATCAGTTATTATTGATGTAGATCTGTTCAGCATGAAATGAAGACTGAGATTTTGCAATTCATAATTTTGCTTTTCCAACTTCAGCAATTTCTCTGGAAGATGTGATTGTTGGCAAGGTGTCATCACTGATTACATCGTTGCAGACAATTCTGATCAAAGGTCTTGGTACAGTAATATTATTTCCAAAGACGATGGGTTGTAGTCTCCCCTTTGTGAGTACCTTTACTGGATAGCAGACACAAGGAGAAAACAGGGCGACATCAGCTAATAGCCACTTTGAAACGAGAGAATCCTTTAAGTTCCCAATTCTGTTAACTCTTTAAATAGTTACATATCAGGGATTAAGACACCCTGTCCAGTTTCAACTTCCAGAATGTTAGAATGTCTTATATAGCAGAATCTGATTTCACGATATCAGATTGTAATTGGCTTTGCTTTTGTAAAGAAATTGGAAGCCGTTTGATTTGGAAGATAATGTTTTTTACCCTGTGGAAAAGGTTACAATGTTGGGATGAAACGAACGTTGCCCCATACTAAAACAGAAATTGCTGCAGAAACTCTGTGGGTCTGGCAGTATCTGTGGAGAGAAAGTAGAGTTCTGAAATTCTGAAGGAGAGTCACCAGACTCAAAATGGTAACTTTGTTTTCCCTGCACAGATAGTGCCAGACCTGCCAAGTTTCTCTGGCAATTTCTGTTTTTGATTCAGATTTCCAGCATCTGCAGTTCTTTGTTTTATTGAAGGTTATCTCATTTCTGTTTCAATTATGTTTTTGGATCAATACAAACAAGGATTGTGTTGGAACAGGAAGAGGTCATTCAGTTCCTTAAACCTGCTCCACCATTTGTGACTAATCTGTATCTCAACTCTGTTCACACAACTAAATGTCTGCAACTCTCAAAACACTTATACTACAAAAATATACCAATCTTGGTTATGAAAGCTCAAATCGAACCATCAAGAGGTTTTCTGGGAGTTTTCTTAACATTGTGGGTGGCATGGTGGCTCATAGTGTCAAGGACCTGGGTTCAATTCTGGCCTTGGATAACTGTCTGTGTGGAGTTTGCATGTTCTCCCTCTGTCTGTCTTTGTTTCCACTGGATGTTCCAGTTTCCTCCCACGGTCCAAAGATATGCAGGTTAGGTGGCTTAGCCATTTCCCATAATGTCCAAGGGTGTGAAAGCTTGGTGCATTAGCCTTGGGAAATGTGGGAGTTTGGGAATAGGGTGGTGGGTCTGGTTGGGATGCTGTTTGGAGGTCAATGTAGACTTGATGGATTGCATGATCTCTTTCTGCACTGTAAGGACTCAATGAAATTTACTGCATATTATGTGAAAGACTCTTCCAATGGCTTTGTTCTTAGATTTTACCAATGTTCTCCTTTTTGCTCTGCAGCAAAATTGATTCATACTGTAATAGTTAGCTTCAAACAATTATTCCTTTTTACTAAGGAGATGATAAAATGACAGATTATTAATCCCCAGGATGTGGAAAGTGGAGATTCAGTGGTGGCAATAATGATGAATGTTAAGGGAAGATGGACACATTCTGTCTTGTGCAAATGCTCAGTGTCTTACACTTTTCTTCAACAAATATCACTTGCAAATGACCAGCCCCAATAATTCAGGTCTTGCTACTTGCAGGCGTGAACTACCTTATCATCTGGGGAGTGGTGAATGGGAATGAATGATGTGCATTCATTAGCAACTATCCCATCTCTGAGCTGGTGATAAATAGAAGATTATAGATGAAAGAGGTAAGGATGGTTAGTTCAAGGACACCACCCTGAGCAACTCCTGCTATGGGGACCTGGTGCTGAGATCATTAACTCTATGGTCCTTTGAGATAGGCATGATGATAACCAGTGGAGAGCTTTTCCCTGATCCCCACAGTAATTTTGCTGGGGCTTCCTGATGCCATACTCAAGCATTACCTCAAGATCAAGGGCAGTAACCTTCACTGCACCTCTGTAAATCAGCTTTTCGCCGATGTCTGGAGCAAGATTATAATGAAGTCTGGTGCCATTATGCACGATGGTGCATCGACCTGGATTGTTGGCAAGTTATTCCACCATGAAAGGCATTAAAAGTCTCATCACAGACCTGCACTGCATTCTTTCTCTGGGCTGGAGTGTGCACATTATATCACAAACTAGATCCATCTTTGGCACTACCAACAACTGACGACATAGTCCCTATATATCCAGCTGATTGGCAGCAGGACTGAGATGCCTCCCTTGGTGGATTTTGTAGACTCCTTCCCAGTGACATCAGGCTCAGGGCAGACCAGGGAGGGGCATGCTTTGGTTTAAATGGTGTCCATCATGGATGCCCCGTGGCAAGTTCTCCTGGGAAGGCAGATTCTTGTCAAAGATTCATTGGGCAGTACAGTCACACCCTGGCTGGTCTGATGGTCAATTGGAGAGTGCCATTAACCAGAGGAACACGCTATTTACCTTTGAGGAGATCAACAGAAGCTGACAAGAGAGAATGAAATTGATACCTATTGCAGAGCCTCGTCTTCACAAAATGTTTATAAGGTTACCATAAGCCTTGCTTTCTGGACAGTCTGAATATTACTGACACTGCTCTGAAAGGCTCCCTTGTATGTGGGACAAAGCTTCCCCTCTCTTGAGTTGATTAAATTACCAGTTTGGATAAAGACCATTTTAATGAATTTGATTGTCTGTCCTCCCTATTACTGAACACTGATGCAATTGATCGGCACAATGAACACTGATGAGTTTTGTTGTTTGAATCAAATGCTCCATCGGCCATGTTGGAGTTGATCAGTTCGACTTCTGATTTTGAGGCTGCTCTTCCACGGTTCAATAGGTCATAGGTCTGAGGGTTGTATGTGTCCACATTGGGCAGAGTCCTACAAATGGTTGTTCTTGGACAGGTAGGCTATCAGTGCCACGGCAACACCCACGTAAATGCCAGTTCCGATGGTGATTGAGAGCACAGCCAAGAACAGCGCACGTCTGGAACTTGAGCTGGCATGGTGGTAGTCTCCCTTTGCCACACCCTTGTTGGTCTAAGGAGGAGTGAATAGAAATAAATGGTTTTAGTCAGTGAGGAATGCACATTTTTCATAAGTTATTCACTGATCAAACACATCTTTAACCAAAGAGATTTTTATCATTTTCAATCAAAATGGTATTGTATCATAACACCTTTAGATATGCTGCTGTTTACAAAGTATTTATATCAAGGAAATCAAACCCTTCACAATGCAATGTACTAACAGTCAGGAATAGAAGATTTCAGTACCTAGTGTTAGCATAATCTCTGACAGCAGGTTCAAATAAAACAATCACATTACTCAGTGTTAATTTTTCAATAAGATAGCTGTAGGTTCAACTCCCACTTGAGAGATGCCGGCACAGTACTGAGGGAGTGCTAGGCAGAAGTGGGTACTTCAGATGCTGGGGACTACAGTCAAGATTAGTGTGGTGCTGGAAAAGCGCAGCAGGTCAGGCAGCATCCGAGGAGCAGGAAAATCGACGTTTTGGGCATAAGCCCTTAATCAGGAATGAGGGTGTGCGGCTTTGTTGAGAGGCGCTTGTATAAAACAGTGAACCAAGATCCTCTCAGACGGACTTAAAAAAATCCCCAGGACACTATTTTGAACGAAGCTGTGAGGAAGCTTGAGGATTTTCAACCTTGGAATACAATTTCTGAGATTTAGTTGCACAGAGGGATTTAAGATTGCAAATTGTGTGGAAAGGGTGAATTTGAATTAAGTCACAGTGTCAGTTTCAAAATGACATTAGAAATTATTTTATCATTTCCTAAGTAAAGAAGTGGAGGTGAAACCCCTTGAATCATTTAAAACAGTTGGACCATTCCAGATGGATGGCGTAAGATGGGCCAAATAACCTGTCCTCTTTGGGCTTATAATTATAGAACATAGAACGATACAGCGCAGTACAGGCCCTTCGGCCCTCGATGTTGCGCCGACCGAATCCTACCTAACCTATACTAGCCCAATAACTTCCAAATGCCTATCCAATGCCCGCTTAAATGACCATAAAGAAGGAGAGTTCACCACTGATACGGGCAGGGCATTCCATGAACTCACAACCCGCTGTGTGAAGAATCTACCCCTAACATCTGTCCTATACCTACCACCCCTTAATTTAAAGCTATGTCCCCTAGTAACACCTGACTCCATTAGCGGTAAAAGGTTCTTAGTATCTACCCTATCTAAACCCCTAATCATCTTATACACTTCTATCAGATCTCCCCTAAACCTTCTCTTCTCCAATGAGAACAGCCCCAAGTGCCTCAGCCTTTCCTCATAAGATTTTCCTACCATTCCAGGCAACATCCTGGTAAACCTCCTCTGCACTCGTTCTAAAGCTTCCACATCCTTCCTATAGTATGGCGACCAAAACTGCACACAATACTCCAGATGAGGCCGCACCAGAGTCTTATACAACTGCAACATGACCTCAGGACTCCGGAACTCAATTCCTCTGCCAATAAAGCCCAGTACACCATATGCCTTCCTCACAGCACTATTTACCTGGGTGGCAACTTTCAGAGATCTGTGTACATGGACACCAAGATCCCTCTGCTCATCCACACTACCAAGTAGCCTACCATTAGCCCAGTAATCCATCATCTTGTTATTCCTACCAAAGTGAACGACTTCGCACTTAGCTACATTGAATTCCATTTGCCACATTTCCGCCCAGCTCTGCAACTTATCTATATCCCGCTGTAACCTACCACTTCCTTCCTCACTATCCACAACTCCACCGACTTTTGTGTCATCCGCAAACTTGCTTACCCAGCTTTCAAGTCCTTCCTCTAGATCATTTATAAAGATAACAAAAAGCAATGGTCCCAAAACAGATCCTTGTGGTACACCGTTAGTAACTGCGCTCCAAGATGAACATAATCCATCAACTACTACCCTCTGTCTCCTTCCAGCCAGCCAATTCCTAATCCAAACCTCTAATGTATCCTCAATGCCATACCTCCGAAGTTTTAGCATTAGCCTACCATGGGGAACCTTATCGAACGCCTTACTAAAATCCATATACACAACATCTACTGCTTTACCCTCATCCACTTCCTTGGTCACCTTCTCAAAGAACTCAATAAGGTTTGTGAGGCACGACCTGCCCTTCACAAAACCATGCTGGCTATCCCTGATCACATTATTCCTACCCAGATGTTCATAAATCTTATCCCTTACCATTCTCTCTAAGACTTTGCCCACCACTGAAGTCAGACTCACTGGCCTATAATTGTTGGAGTTCAGAAGAATAAGAGATCTTCTAGCAACATGTAAGATTCTGAGAGGGCTTTGGTGATGCGATGTTAGTGTCATGGGTCAGGAGGTCAGAGTTCAAGACCCACTTGATTCCAATTTGTGTACGAACAAATTGACTAAAATAACTCTAAGGTACTGAGATTGTTTGAAAATCTAGAGATTGAAAAAATTGTTCTCTCTTATGAGGGAATCTAGAATGTTCTCTCTTATGAGGGAATCTAGAACGAGGGGAACAGCTTAAAGATAATGGCTCTTCCATTTAAGATGCAAATAAGGTGCAATTTCTTCCATTAGAAGGTGATTGGTCTTTGGAATTCATTCACACACATAAGCATTTCACATATTTAGATATTGAATAGATCCTTGAATATATGAAAGTGAGGCTTGTAATGGAATACAGGGCTTACAATCATGTTTCATTCGTGATGTGCAAGCATTGGTTGATTGTCCGTGACAGATTCAGATGTGCGACAATCTGGAGATACACTGATCAGTAAAGAGGCTAAAATTTAACTTTGTTTCGCAATTTTTTTCCACCTTGAAAAGAAATTCCTGCCATCCAGGGAACAAAACTAACAGTCAATATCTGTAGGACTCCACAGCAAAGAAAGCAGCCATTGGGCCCCACAGATCTATACAGGTATTGTTCCATCCTAGCATCTTCAGTGCATAATATTAATAGCCTCTATCCCATTCCCCCTCATGTGGATATCTAGATGCCCCCCCAAGCAATCCATGTAGCAGCAAGCTTCACATTTACACTGCTCCCCAGGGTGAAAGTCTTTCTTCTGAAATCCTTATGAGGTATGGTAGTTTGTCTGCTATATATACTTCATCTTTGGTGCACAAAGATGGGGTTCTTTGAAAGAATGTAGAGGCTACTTGAAAAGATTAACCAGAGTTTTCAGGAAGGTTGGGAAGGTAAGACAACAATTCTTGAAAACAATTCAGCCCTCTCAACTTCACAAATCTCTGGATGGATCTCAAAGAGCCAAGAGAAAACAAAATTGCTGCATTCAACCTTCCTTCTCTTTACATGATTCGAGCAAAAGTACAGTGTAAACAGCATCAGTCTCCTCCTGTGTGATTTACGTGTTGGACCGTATGGGTGCATTGCTGTCTCGGTTGTGAGTTAGGACGTTGTTACTTCCGCTGAGGGCATGCTGCACTTCCAGCTTTCCATTGAGAGGCTTCACCAAAGTCTATCCTCCTGGGTGTTTGCACAAAGATATTTTGTGGTATCTGCCCAAGAACAGGGGTGGGACTTCTTCAGGGCCCAGATTGCTATTTGCCCTTGAACTCAGCACTGAAATAACTCAATAGAGGCCAGTATCCTGTCACCAAGTCACCCCTTCATTATACATGGAGAGTCCTTGACACTGATCTAGCTCCCTCAGAGCCAGCTCTCAGAGTGAACAGAACCTCTGACACTCACATTGATATCTACCTGCAAGGATTAACAGGCCCAATTAGGGGACTCATGTTCTAAGAAGTCCACCTGGTTGACTTCATTACAATCACCACCAGAACAAATGTGGCTGTTACTGTATTGCTGTATTTGGGATCTTGCTGTGTACACATTCCTCCAATTAGAAACACTGCGTGCACTTCAAAAGCACTTAATTGGCTGTGAACTGAGATGTATCAAAGTTGTGAAAGGCGCTCTCTTGCTGGAGCCCCTCTCGCTTTATTTTTCACCGGGTAAAATTCTGGAGCGACAGATTTTAATTATTCATGTGCACACTCTGCAGCTGCCTTGGATGTAAATAAGTCATATTTACGGCATAAAGAGCATTACAGAAATAGCTGCACAGCAGCAACGTGAAGCTGCAGTGTTTGACCCTTTCCTGGCTGGATGCCATTCCACGTTTTCAGTCTACCTGCTGCCTATCACACTTGGGAGAAAGGGAAAGTCACTGCGCAGACCCACAAGAAAATGCCTGGAAAAAGGAAGGGGGAATCGAAGCTATGTTACAAAGCTGGGTTGAATCACTTTTGCTCTTGACCCTTCTAGAATGATATTTTAAAATTAGGATTTCATTGGAAGTGGTTGCTGAGGAAACCAGTGAGGCCTCTGCGGACTAATTCAGAGGATGGACTTGCTACAGGGACTGGGCCCTGCATTTCTGTGCATGAGAGATCCAAGGCTGCTTTGAGGTGCCTGAAAAATAGCCTAATATTTCCCAAGAATCCCTGGAGCACAGCTAATTGAACCCTGAAATCAGGTAGCATTGGGTCTGTTTTATACCTCTTCAAAGGGCACAATGATGCCTGATTTTTATCTGAACAATTCTATAGTAAAGCACCATAAATAAAAAGCAGAGCAGTGCTACAGCAGGGAATAGATAGATAAAATATACACACAAAATGATGCATAACACACACCAAGTTTTTTTGTGTTAAATAAAATCACTACAGCATTTTTTACGAGACAGTGGAATAACCCACTCCATCATCACTTATACAACAGGCCACTGCACCAGCTGCTTTATTTAATTGACAGGAGGTCATTGCATATTTTAGAAATATTTCACACGCAGTTGTTTGTGGGGGGAGGGGGGGCACACAAATAGCTGAAGAAGATTGAACTCAAGCAGCGACTCAGCATAATCCAAGGTTGGTGAGATAGTGTGAAGGGCTCGTTCTTTTATTGCCTCACATTTATCTCTGTCAGTGTGTTCAATTCACTTCCTGCTCCTGTTGGCCAGAATCAAAACTTTAATCATCATTGTTTCCTTTGCAGGCAAAAAGCCAGTTTGTGTTCACACAGTCAGCTAAGCCTTGCCATGTTTTGGCGAAGTGTCAAAGGTGTTGGATTCCACGGAGGGTTTTTCTCCCTGCCATCCAGAGAGATTATTGGTCATAATACCCCAAACTTGTCTCACTAATTCTCTACAAACCAGCACCTCCCCATCCCGCCTCCATGGCGATGTTCTCAATGATATTCTGCCACTCATCTTGCCCAGAAGAACTAACTGCTAACATCCTTGGCACCCACGCCATCTTTATCCACCTGGACAAGCACTGGCATTCTATAGCTGTTTGGCAGTGGCATCAGTCTTGGACCTGGTAGAGAAGGGGGGAATCAGCTTCTCACTTTGTGGATGGGCACTGGCAGGTCCTTCTGCACAGGGTGGTGCTGAAGAGGGATGGTCCTCTTTACCCCAGGACCAGCAGTGTAGTTAGGACACCAGGTGATCTCAGCCGCTGCCCGACAGTGGCAAAAAAAGCTCAATGACCTTCTCCACTCTGCCAATGTACATGCCATCATATTCTCTCTGCTACCTCATCCTGTCTCTGTTACTGTTCCCATCTCCCATCAAGACTCATACTCTCCCTCTCCACTGGCACCCGCAACTCTATCTGACCTACTCCAACCCTGACACCATCAATGCTGCACACCCCTCTGTGCTGCCAACTCTCTCCCCTGGCACAACTCACCAACTTCCATTGGTCTGTATCAACACAAAACAGCTGTGCCCCTCCCACTCTATCTCACTCAGCTCTTCCCTTTCTGTCATTACAAGTGAAAGCAGACCACTATAGGGCAGAAAGGGCCAGGATTGGGGTAGGGGGTGGGCTGCCAGACTTTGAGTTCCTAGCACTTTACAACACAAGGATCCTGATCCTGACTGCCCTGAGTCAGTGAGTAAGTGACTGCGTCCAAGCCCAGGGGCCAGGATTGGAGGCTACCCTTGACTTACTGCATTGGGACCTCCTGCACAAGACAGTCTCCCTGAAGACGAACAACCATCACAAGCTC
Organism: Hemiscyllium ocellatum; assembly: GCF_020745735.1. Classification (NCBI taxonomy): domain Eukaryota; kingdom Metazoa; phylum Chordata; class Chondrichthyes; order Orectolobiformes; family Hemiscylliidae; genus Hemiscyllium; species Hemiscyllium ocellatum. The sequence continues at coordinate 88,643,118 of NC_083410.1, forward strand.
ACTTGCTTTGTGTGTATGCCAAACAGCACAGCAAGACACAAGTGATGGGAGCCTAGTAGCTCTGGCTAAGTCAGCAAGTGCGGAAAAGCCTGTATTATTGCCTTGCTTTTTCTGGGATCTTGACATTTCTGGCACATTTCCTGCAGTCACTGCACTTTGGAATATTTCAATGTTTTGAAACATGAGTTCAGTAAAGGTGATAGCGTTACCTATTGATCTATGGCTGAGTGCATGTAGTGAGGCCATCTCTGGGTTCTTGGTAAAAACATAGTCCACAGTCAAGTCACTGAATAGGAACAGGCTTCATGAAGTGCAAGTATATAGTAAAGCAAGTAAGTATAGTCTCCATGGTCCCAGATTTTGAAAGGCTTTTAATTACTAGTCTTAGAAAATTCTTAACTTACAAAGACATCCAAAGGGATTTTATGAACATTTTAAAGGAGAGAACAGGTCCCCTTAAAGACCAACAAGGCTATCTAATGTGTGAAACAGCAGGAGATGAGTGAGATACAAAATGAGCATTTTGCATCAGTATTTATTGTGGAGAAGAATATTAAATCTAGAAATCTCGGGGAAATAAATAGTGATAGCTTGAAAACTGTCCTTATTGCAGAAGATGAGACATCTTAAATGCATAAAGGTAAATAAATCCCTGGGACCTGATTGGGTTTATCCCAGAACTTTGTGAGAATCTAGGGGAATGATTGCTGAGCCCATTGCTGAGATATTTTTATCCATAGCCACAAGTGAGGAGCCTGAAGACTGGAGACTGACAGCACAACATTAGTCAATCAAGAAAGGTGGTGAGGAAAAGTCAGGGAACTATAGACTAGTGAACCTGACAGCAATTGTTGGAAGAGGGTGGGATTCTGAAGGACAGGATTTACATGTATTTGGAAAGACAAGGACTGATCAGGGAGAGTCAACATAGCTTTGTGCATAAGAAATTGTGTCTCACTAACTTGATTGAATTTTTTTGAAGAATTGACCAAGAAGATTGATGAAGACAGAGTCGTATATGTTGTCTATATGGACTTCAGCAAGGTGTTTGACAAGGTTCCACATGATAGATTGGTTAGCAAGGTTATATCAAATGGAATCCAGAGGGAACTAGACAATTGGATACAAAATTGGCTTGAAGGTAGGAGACAGAGGGCAGTGGTGGATTCTTTTTTGGACTGGAGGCCTCTGATCAGTGATGTGCCACAAGGATCGGTACTGGATCCACTGCTATTCATCATTTATTTAAATGATTTGGATATAAATGTAGGCAATGAAGTGAGGAAGTTTGCAGATGACACCAAAGTTGGTGGTGTAGTGGACTGTGAAAAAGGTTATCTTAGATTCCAAAGGGTGGAGGAGAGGCAAATGAAATTTCATTTAGACAATTGCAAGGTGTTGCATTTGGATAAGGCAAATCAAGTGCAGGATATAGACAGTTAATGGTGTGGCCCTGGGAGTGTTGCCAAACAAAGGGACCTTGGAGTACAGGTGCATAGCTCCTTGAAAGTGGAGTGGCAGGTAGAGAGGTTGGTGAAGGTGGTGTTTGGCAAGCTTGCCTTTATTGGTCAGTGCATTGAGTATTTGGAATAGTGCCTTCCGTTCTCCTCTCCCTGCTGTAGGAAAGATGTAGGTAAACTTGAAAGGATTCAGAAAAGAAATTACAAGGATATTGCCTGGGTTAGAGGGTTTGAGCTAGAAGGAGAGGTTGGATAGGCTGGGGCTTTTCTCGCTGGAGCATCGGAGGCTGAGGGGTGACCTTACAGAGATTTATAAAATCATGAAGGGCATGGATAAGGTGAATAGTGAAGGTGTTTTTTTTCCCCAAGTGGATGAGTCCATAACTAGAGGGCATGGATTTAAGGTGAGAGGGAAAAGATTGAAAAGGGACCTTTGGGGCAATGTTTTCACTCAGAAGGTGGTGCGTGTATGGAACAAGCTGCCAGAGGTAGTGGTGGAGGCTGGTACAATTATAATATTTAAAAGGCATCTGGTTGGTTATATGAATAGGATGGGTTTAGAGGGATATGAGCCAAATGCTAGCAAGTGGGACTAGATTTATTTGGGATATCTGGTCGGCATGAATGAGTTGGATGGAAGGGTCTGTTGCTGTGCTGTATAACTTTACGACTCTGACTGTATAAATGAGAAGAATTTGACTCATGATTTATTCTTGTAATATCCCTGACTACATGCAAGTTATTAATATCTGATGGAGGTCTAGTGCTCAATTCTACAATTTTTCAACAAATGGCCATGAAATTGTTCAGTGTATTACTGATGGTACATTAAAACATGAGGGGTTTCTTAGCAACCAAGTAGGTTTCTAAGCAACAGTCATGTAAAACAATTGAACAGATAATGAAGAAGTACATATTGAAACATTTGTGAGCTTTTCTCAAGACATTCAATTGGTTTTCCCAATGGGAAACTGAGAACGACCTTATATTAATTTATTGAACATTTTCAAATTTGGATCAAATTCAATTTCTTGCAGTCAGTGAGATAAATGGGGCTGTGTGTTTATCCTGTGAATGCTTAATGTCTCCATATCAAGTGGTATCAGCTATGGTTCAGTGATAGCATCTTGCTTCTGAGGTAAAAGTGGTAGATTTCAGTCCCAATCTAGAGAACTGGGTCGGCATTCTCGCTCCTGCATCAGGTAGTGCAAGTTGGACAATTTCCTGGTTCATCTGCACACACAGTGGGAAGCCATGCTCTGAATCTTTGTTCCAGGGGTGTATGTGGGATGGAGACACACCCACCACCCATGCATATGGATCAAAGGAGCTGCAGATTGGCAATCTCTATGAGTTTGTCTTGCTTGTTTTCTTGAAGCAAGGCTTTTTAGGTCTTACTATTTATATGTCTTCACCCTATGTCATACATGCTAACCCATGATCCCTAGCTATTTCCTTGGCTCCCATGCCAGCTTAGTGCCAATTCATGCCAAATACACTAACTACTTCTAATGGCTGTCATATATTCCATTCTGACCCAATGCTCCAACTTATCCCCATGGCTCCTATCGCCTCTGTGCCACCTTATTGCCAACTCATGTAACCCCCAGCTATTCCCTTTTAGATTCTACTGGTACTTAATGCCAATTCACAAATGCGCTTAACACCCTTTGTCTTTACATCCTCCACATCAACCAACTCAGGGTCTACCTTGAGCAGATCTGCGATTAAACAAAATTCTAAATATCTGTTGCAGAGTTTACTATTTACTAATCAGGGGAAGCTGGTGGTTTAAATGTGATATTACTAGACTAGTAATTCAGAAATCCAGAGCTAAAACTGTAGGAGCCCAGATTCAAATTTCAACATGACAGTAAAAGAAATTTATATTGAATCAAATATTTAAAGAAACAGCAAGAGAAAGCTAATAAAGATGGTGGTAACCGTAAAGCTCACTGCTTGTTAAATTCAATCTCGTTCACTGTGAATTAGTGCTTTTTAGGGAGGCAACTGGACCATCTTTACTTTGTCTAGCCTACATGAGATTCCAGACCTAGATTAGTGTGACTGATTTGTACCCGTCTCCAAGATGACTTAGTAAGCCATTCACTTCAAATGTAATAAATACTAACCTGGTGAGTGACCCCATGAAAAAATAATTTTTCAAATCCATTTGAGAAAACCTATTTAAATACCCCATTCCAAACCAACCCTTACAGTACTCAGTCCCTTACCAAAGCAGACAGAAACCCACATCCTTAAATAACCTCTGAATTGTTAATTAAACTCTGAACTTGTAACTCACCCATTGTGATAATGATAGGTTATGGAAAGCAAACAAGCATTCATAATGTTGTAATGATTGCACTTATGATTTTGTTAATAAGCATCAGGATAGCTTTCTTTTAAAAACTTGAAAAGACTAGCCCTTTAACTAAATTGACAGTTTTACATAGCTCACCTGTCCTTCATTTATAATTTCTGTAAAGATTTGTAACTCCCATGTTGCAGGTTAAGACTCTGGCTCTAGCGAAAATGGAGTCTGTCTGAACTTAGCGGAGTTAATATGGCCCTGTTAGGTTCAGGAGTTGGATATGTAGGAGTCACGTCATATGTTCCCAGCAAAAACGGGATCTGTCTGTGAATGGATCCGGACCTCGCTTCTAGTTTGAAAGGTCCTTGGTACCTTCATGAAAATCCAGCCCTTAAGCACAAATCTCAGCTGATGCCCCAGTGCAGAACTGAGAACGCTGCCTGGTCAGACATATCACCTTCCAGATAAAATGTTAAACCAAGGCCTATCCTCACAGAAGGATGTACAAAGTCCATTTGCACCAATCAATAGCAAGAGCAGACTTCCCAGTGTCTTGGCTAAAATTTATCCTTAAAGTTAAAACAAATGATCTGGTACTGACTTCATTTGCTGCTTTTTGGAACATGTTAACTCTCAATTTTCTTGACTTGTTTCCAACATTAAAATGTTGACTGTATTTCAAATGTACTTTGTGAGGTGAAGGAAAATCTATTTGAATCTTTTTTCTTCATGCTTGGGGTGCATCAGTGCTTATCATCCACCACAGCAAAGGAATTTGCTACCCTGACTTCCTGAGAGAGAACGGAGAGGAGCCTAACATGTTGGGGCTGGACTACATTCACAAAGCAGCAGACTCAATTTCCTTTCCTACTGAACTTTAGTAACCAATCAGATTCTCTTTTCAATAATTTAATGCCATGGTCACTTTTACTGAGACCAGCTTTTCATGGTCAGATTTAAGAATAACATAAAAATAACTTGCATATCATGGTTGGATTTGGTTTATTCCAAGCCACCACACTATTAGACCTGTCACAGACCATAACCCATAATCTTTTTACCCTCAATCTATCCTCTGCTAAAGACCTTTCTAAATATCATTTGAATCCATTTTTATTTCTTTCCTCCATCCTTACACAGGTCTGTTACTCTGATTTGAAAAGGTCTCGCTATTTCCGCTTTCCTGTGCTTTTGTCTTCTTATGTATGAAAAGAATGAACTTGCATTTATATAGCATCCTTCATTATCTCATGACATCCAGAAGTACATTACAGCCAATAAAACATTTCTTCAAGTGGAGCCACTGCTGTATCACACAGCACTGCAAGGCACAGCATGGTCTCAGTCAACAAATGAGAAGATGATTGTACAATGTATTTTACTGATTTTGGCCAGGACTTCCCGCTTCTATGAAATAAAGCCATACATTTTCACATTCATTGGTGGAGACTCGGGGCTTGGTTTAACATCTGATTTGATCCACTGTAATTATTCAGTATTCTCCCAGGACAGAGCTGGACTGGATGGGAAACTGACTCAGAATCCAGAGTACCAGCGCTGAGGCACTAGTAATACTGATGGCTTGGGAAAAGGAAGCTGAGATATGACAATTTCACTCACCTTCCCCCCACCCAACCTCCCCGGTGTTAGTCAGCCAACTGGGAGGAGAATGGATAATGTTCAATTTAGCACTCTCTGCCATGAGCACATGAAGGGAAATAGATTTTTGGTGTGAATACAAAACAGATGGCAATCTATTGGACTGAAGCCCTAAAGGCAGACTGAGTTAACAGATGGACAGGAATTTTTTTTGCCACTTTGTTTTTCCATTTCTGCACAAGGTTTTGTGATACCTGGTAATGCCAATGGATCAAAAACTCCAAAATGAAACCTAACAAACTGCCTTCAGGTATAAATGGGTCAAGAAAAGTGTTGAATAATTTCATGTGATGCATAGGTCTTGTGTTAAATCTCAGGGGAAGATGAATTCATGGAGACCTTTCACGGTGTGACAAAAAGGCTAGCTAGACAAGGGAAGGAACTTTGACCTTTTGAGGTTTGGGCAGGTTCCAAAGATAGAGTCATGCAGTCTCACAGCTTGGAAACAGACCATTCGCTCCAACCAGTCCATGCTGACCATGTTGCCAAAGTAAACTAGTCCCAACTGTCTGCACTTGGCCCATATCCCTCCAAACCGTTCCTATTCATGAACTTATCCAGATGCCTTTTAAACTTTGTAACTGTGTCTGCATCTATCACTTTCTCTGGCAGTTCATTCCACATATGAACCACTCTCTGTAAAAACATTGCTCTCATGTCCTTTTTAGAACTTTCTCCTCTCACCTTAAAAATATGCCTCCTAGTTTTAAATGCCCCCACTCTCAGGAGATGATCCTGGTCATTCACCTTTGCCTATCATCCCTCATGATTTCATAGACTTCAATAAGGTTGCCCTTCAACTTCCTATGCTCCAGTGAAAACACTCCCAGCCTTTCCAGTCTATTATTATATCTCAAACCCTCCAACATCCCAGTGCATCTTTACTGAACTATCACCAGTTTAATAATATCTTTCCTAAAGCAGGGTGACCAGAACTGTACACAGTACTCCAGAAATCAGGGCAGGACTTAGAAACACAGAAACATAGAAGATTGGAGGAGGAGGTGGCCATTCAGCCCATCGAGCCTGCTTTCCCATTCATCATCATCATGGCTGATTGTCCAACTCAATAGCCTAATCCTGCTTTCTCCCTATTACCTTTGATCTCATTTGCCCCAAGTGAATCTAGCCACCCTTGAATACATTCAATGTTTTGGCATCAACTACTACCTGTGGCAATGAATTTCACAGGTTCTCACCACTCTTTGGGTGAAGAAATGTCTCATCTCCATCCTAAATAGTCCACCTGAAATCCCCTGGTTCTGGACATACCCACCATTGGGAACATCCTTCCTACATCCATTCAGTCTAGTCAAAGAATCAGAGTCATAGAGATGTACAACATGGAAACAGACTCTTTGGTCCAACATGTCCACGCCAACCAGATATCCCAACCCATTCTAGTCCCAGCTGCGAGCACCCAGCCCATATTCCTCCAAACCCTTCCTATTCATATATCCATCCAGATGCCTTTTAAATGTTGCAATTGTACGAACCTCCACCACTTCCTCTGGCAGCTCACGGTGGCCCAGTTGTTAGCACTGCTCCCTCACAGTGCCAGGGACCCGGGGTTCAATTCCTGGCTCGGGTAACTGTCTGTGTGGAGTTTGCACATTCTCCCTGTGTCTGTGTGGGTTTCCTCCAGTGCTCCGGTTTCCTCCCACAGTCCAAAGATGTGCAGGTTAGGTCAATTGGCCTAGTGTTAGGTGAAGGGGTAAATGGAGGGGAATGGGTCAGTATGGGTGCTCTTCGGAGCGTCGGTGTGGACTTGTTGGGCCGAAGGGCCTGTTTCCACACTATAAGTAAGTAATCATGCACGTACCAACCTCTGCATGAAAAAGTTGTCCCTTAGGTCTCTTTTATATCTTTCCCCTCTCACCCTCAACCTATGCCCTTTAGTTCTGGACACCTCAACCCCAGGGAAAAGACCTTGTCTCTTTATGTTATCCATGCACCTCATGATTTTATAAACCTCTATAAAGGTCACCCCTCAGCCCTGTTAGAATTTTATAAGTCTCTGAGATTCCCCCCCCTTACTCATTTGAATTCCAATGAAAACAATCCCAGCCTAGTCAATCTCTCCTCATACGTCAATCCCGCCCATCCTTGGAATCAGCCTGGAAAACCTTTGTTGGACTCCTTGGAATGCAAGAGCATCCTTCCTCAAAAAAGCAGACTAAAACTGCACTCAATATTCTACATATGGCCTCACCAAGACCCTGTAGAACTGCAATGACACATCCCTGCTCCTGTACTCGAAACCTCTTGCAGTGAAGGCCAACATACCATTTGCCTTCTTTCCTGCCTGCTGCAGCTGCATGCTCACCTTCACCAACTGGTGCACAAGGACACCCAGGTCCCTCTGCACACTCCCCTCTCCCAATGTACAGCCATTCAGGTAGTAATCTGCCTTCTTGTTTTTGCTTCCAAAATGAATACCTCGCATTTATCCAAATTATTCTGCATCTGCCATTGATTTGCCCACTCACCCAAACTCTGGATCAGTGGTGCTGGAAGAGCACAGCAGTTCAGGTAGCATCCGAGGAGCAGCGAAATCGACGTTTCAGGCAAAAGCCCTTCATCAGGAATGCTGCCTGAACTGCTGTGCTCTTCCAGCACCACTGATCCAGAATCTGGTTTCCAGCATCTGCAGTCATTGTTTTTACCTCACTCACCCAAACTGTCTAGATCATGCTGAAGCATCTCTGCATCCTTGTCACAGTTCATTCTCCCATCCAACTTGGTATCATCAGCAAACTTTGAGTTGTTACATTTAGTTCCCTCATCCAAATCATTATTATATATTGTGAGTAGCTGGGGTCCCAGCACCAAGCCCTGTGGCACCCCACTAGTCACTTCCCTCCAATTTGAAAAGTAATGATAAATGTATAAGGTAAGGTCCTGGGGAGTGGTGCTGGACAACAACACTCGAGTGTACGTTCATTGCTCTTTCAAATTGGAGTCTCAGGTAGATAGACTAGTGAAGGCAGTGTTTGGTATGCTTACCTTTCTTGGTCAGAATACTGAGTACAGGAGTTGAGAGGCCATGTTGTGGCTGTACAGGACTTTGGTTAGGCCATTTTTGGAATATTGCATGCAATTCTGGTCTTCCTGCTCAAGGAGGATGTTGTGAGGGTTTAGAAAAGACTTACAAGGATGTTGACAGGTTTGCAGGGTTTGAACTATAGGGAGAGACTGAATAGGCTGGGGCTGTTTTCCCTGGAGCTTCAGAGACTGAGGAGTCACCTTATAGAGGTTTATAAAATCATGAGGGGCATGGATAAGGTAAATAGACAATGTCTTTTCTTTGGGGTTGGGGAGTCTAAAACTAGAAGGCATAGGTTTAAGGTGAAAGGGGAAAAGATTCAAAAGGGATCCAAGGACAACTTTTTCACGCAGAGTGTGGTACATTGATGAAATGAGCTGCCAGAGGAAGTGGTACAAGACTGGTCCAATTACAACATTTATAAGGTTCTGGATAGGTATATGAATAGAAGCAATTCACAGGGATATGGGCCAAATGATGGCAAATGGGACTAGATTTATTTTGGATATTGGGTCGGCATGGGTGAGTTGGATTGAAAGGTCTGTTTCCATGCAGTACAGCTCCATGACTCTAAGAGGTCTCACCAACGTCCTCTACAACCTCAATATGATGTCCCAAGTCCTATACTCAAATGTCTGAGCAATGTAGGCAAGCGTGCTAAACACATTCTTTAATCACCCTGCCTACCTACCTAGGCCACAAATTTCAAAGTATTATGTGTTTGAACCCCTCAGTCTCTCTCTCTCACTCCCCCTAAATCTGTGGATGATTATAGGTTGGCAACAGTGACACTGTGTCTAGGAGGTTGCAACCACTGAGGATCTAGTGGTGTGATAGGGAAGTCAGTCTGAGGAGAGAGAGATCCGGAGGTCCAGTAGTGTAAAAAGCAACCTGGGTGCATGGGATGGTAGTATGTTCCAATATTGTTGGCAAAGGAAGATCCATTATCCTCTTGGGAGAATGGAACTCAGGAGAATGGGACCCAAATTGTTAATGACACTTATCAAGCTACCAGATTAACAGTTCATTGAACATTCTCCTCGTGAGTGGTGGGTGTCCATATTTATGTTGCTGCTTTTAAGGATTTTTTCCTTAAGTTAATGAATAGAAAAGAGCTTTATTCATACAGCACCTCTGGACACCTCAAACCGCTTTACAAATAAAGATGTTCTATTGAAATGTACCTATTATTGATACAAGAGAAAGATTTGGAAAGGTTTTTAAAAATATTTTCACTGAGTTAAAAATTCAAGCAGGGCTTTCACAGTTACAAAGGATAGAGTCAGCCAATTATTAATCTGCTGTCAAAAACCAGCCTTTCCTCTTAAAAAAAAATCACTTGCCATTTTGTTTTAAAAAAAGGATCAAATGCTGCATTTAATTTAACTCCGGTCATTCCTGATAGTGTGACATCAGACAGGGTGATTTCCTCTGAACCTGACTGGTTCTATAAGAGAGGGAGAGTGGGTAACGAGAGCTCAGAAAAGGGGAGGCAAGTGAATGGTAGTAAAAGTGCATTGGGTGGGTGATGGAGAGAGAGAGAGGCAAGCCAACACAGACACAAGTTGTTGGGTGAAAGTGAGGACTGCAGATGCTGAAGATTAGAGTCGAAAGGGTGGTGCTGGAAAAGCACAGCAGGTCAGGCAGCATCCTAGGAGCAGGAGAATCGACATTTCGGGCAAAATCCTGATGAAGGGCTTTTGCCCAAAATATCGATCTTCTTGCTCCTGTGATGTTGCTTGACTTGCTGTGCTTTTCCAGCACCTTACCCTTGATTCGTTGATGGGTGCATGGCAGAGGTGGCATAAACTGTGCAGTTTCTGGCAAATGCTCTGGGTGCCAGCTACAATAAGTGCATATAGCTGTTTGTGACTCTGGCCTGGTTGGCGTTGGGAGTTACAATATGGCCGACGGGTAGAGCTGATAATCAAACTGTGCCCTCTCGTGCCTTCTCAAACTGCTGTTGCCCTCTCAATGTCAAGGTTTGAATCTGTTTCAATTGGCCAGAATGGAAGCAGATTGCACAACATCACTACGCTCCATGTGAAGAAGCTACGATGTTACTTACTTTCATTTCAGGGACAAACAGGGTTTCTGTCAAGCTGTGGGTAACTAATACTAGAGACTTGAAATATTTCCAATTAGGGCTGCATGCAGAAAATTCACAAACCTATTGCTGGGATGCCTCAATGCACAGTGCTTGCAGAAAGTTATTTCCTTTGAGGTTCTTAGATTGCAGTTTAATATTGTCCTGAATTTTACAATGTTGTTATCTACCTTCATTGTAATGCAATCCTAGGGACCAGTCCTATAATGCAGAAAATGCCAGGCTGCACACCCACAATACAACACAAAAATCAAACTGCATCCAATAGCTTTAGAACAGAGACTTTACAATTACCTTTAATGAGATTTACTGCTGACCATCTAAATATTACTGACAACACTATACCTCCCCCTCAGAAATACCAGGCAGATTCATCTAAAGTATTCTGCAATTGCTTGCTTGCATGCAGTAGAATGGTTGTTGGAGTTATTCCCTGTTCTATACACAAAAGGTTCACTGAAATGAAATGTGACTGATGCCAAAAATCCCGGGATGACAACAAAATAAAAATGTAGTGGAAAGGCGCAGGAGGTTGGGTTGTCAATATAACATTTAAACGATTCTCTTTCAGTCATTTCAGTGAAGATCTGTGTTCTTACTCTGCAAACCAGGCTGTGGGGTGAATACGGCCTGTTAACAAGGAAACGAATAAAGCACTGGTTAGAATTTTCTAATCATAAATAGACAAACGGAAGGAGGAACGACTTTTTATTGTTTACGTGAAAAAACAAAGCAGCAGCTTACTGTTCCTCTGTTTCAATAGGCACAGGGACCACCCAATCAAACACTGGGGGGCTAATTTTCAAAGAATCTTAATGGTCAGCCTGTTATTACATTTAACCTAAGTTGCAGTTAATGCTAATAGTCATTATCCACTGCTCTCAACTCCTCTTGTCCACGAGGGGATAAATGTATACGGCATAATCACAACAAAAGCATGCACGTCTTGGAAGGGGTGTATTTTCAACTGTTGCCGATCACTACCACCTTGACAACATGTGATGCATTAATCCCATGATTTATACAGATAGCAGTTGTAATCTACTTAGTCCCAAGTATATACTCTCATTTCCAAGTGAAGAACTCACCTTGTTTCACCTGTCCTGTGATTGGATTTAATGTCAAAGAGAACAACGTATCATGTTGGCAATATGTCTTTCTGAAGATTTGACTCTGAGCCTCAACCTTTCAAACATTGTAGAAGAACAGGTATGGAAGGGAAATGACTAGCAAGTTCCAGCTCACCATGTAATAGCAGTTCAGGAGCTCTGTACATACCTGCCTGTCATTCCTTATTTAGACTCATAGAGTCATGGAGATGTACAGCGCAGAAACAGACTCTTTGGTCCAACTTATCTATTCTAACCAGATATCCTAAATAAATCTAGTCTCATTTGCCAACATTTGGCAAATAAACCTTTCCTATTCATAAAACCATCTCGGTGCCTTTTAAATTGTATCAGCCTCTATTAGTTCCTCTAGCAACTCATTCTATACATGCACCACCCTCTGCATGAAAAAGTTGCCACTTAGGTCCCTTTTAAATCTTTCCGCTCTCACCCTAAACCTACGCCCTCTAGTTTTGGACTCCCCCAGCCGTCTATTTACCCTATCCATGCCCCTCATGATTTTATAAACCTCTATAAGGTCTCCCCTCAGCCTCTGAAGCTCCAGGGAAAACAGCCCCAGCCTATTCAGCTTCTCCCTGTAGCTCAAATCCTCCAATCCTGGCAACATCCTTGTAAATCTTTTCTGAACCTTTTCAAGTTTCACAACATTCTTCCTATAGTAGGGAAATCAGAATTGCACACAGTATTCCAACAGGGGCCTCACCAATGTCCTGTCCAACTGCATCAAGACCTCCCAACTCCTATATTCAATTCACTGACCAATAAAGGAAAGCATACTAAATGCCTTCTTCACTATCCTATCTACCTGCAGTTCAAGGAGCTATGAACCTGCACTGCAAGGTCTCTTTGTTCAGCAACACTTCCCAGGACCTTACCTTACCATTTAGTGTAAATGTCTTGCCCTGATTTGCCTTTCCAAAATGCAACACCTAACATTTATCTAAATTAAACTCCATCTACCACTTCTCAGCCCATTGGCTCATCTGATCAAGATCCCGTTGTACTCTGGGGTAACCTTTCTCGGTGTCTACCACACCTCCAATTTTGGTGTCATCTGCACACTTTTTAGATCACAACTCACTCTAAGCAATAGGTCAGGCCCCAGTAACTTGTTTAAACCTGCAACAGATTAAGAGGTATATGTTTATTTATTGCGAAGTTTAAGCAGTAACAGTATTAAATAGCTCACTCTGTAAAATCTAATTTTAAGCAGAACTCACTGGCATGGAGACTCTGTTATTATTGCTTAAACATAGTCATATCATGACTGACTAATATCTTCCAATGTCATGTCAACCTGATCTCTCTCTGGCAATAAGGAATCAAACCAATTATTTAATACTTTTCCTGTTTCACAATCATTACATGGAATTTTATCCAACACATCCCTTTGCGGCCCTATTCCAATTTTCATTTTGTACATTATTAATGCAAAATATTTTATTTGTTTACTTTATGCTTCCTGCCTTCCTAATTATTGTTTTAAATGTCTCTCCTAATTTTTCGTTGCTCTCTTGTCATTCTCGCCCCTTTTGTCCATGTCCTTGCCATCGCTTTTCCCTGTTTCTATATTCAGCCCTCGAGTATAATTAGTATTTCTTTTTTCTTACTTTTCAACATCAGAACTTATTTTTCAACAGGAACTGAACAGTCTAAAATGTTACTTATCATTGTTCTCCATCATTACTTGCTATTTTTTTTTTCAATTCATTTGGAGTTCTATGTTGAGTTCCTTAAAATAAACTTTTCACCAATTTATTACCTTGGACCGGTCTTTCTCAATTATTACCTTGAAGCATATTGCATTAAGCGCATTATTGACTAGTTGTTCCCTGCCTTAACTTTACTCATCTACTTTGGTTGATTCTCCCTTAAAATATTCAATAGCAAGTGTTCCTTTGCTGGGAGTTTTGGGTTTAAAAGGGTGTCTGAACACACAGATTTAATTCTCTCACAGGCATCAATGGAAACAGGAATAGCATCGGCAATGCAGTCTCTCAATCACTGCTCTGTCTTTCAATTAGATCATTGTTGATCTTCCACCTTAATTTCCATTTCCTGCACTATTCCCATTCCCTTCATTTTGAGTCATAGAGATGTACAGCATGGAAATAGACCGTTCGGTCCAACTCGTCCATGCCGACCAGATATCCTAACCTAATCTAGTCCCATTTGCCAGAACTTGACCCATATCCCTCTAAACCCTTCCTATTCATGTACTCATCCAGATGCCTTTTAAATACTGCAACTATACCAGCCTCCACTATGTCCTCTGGCAGATCATTCCATACACGCACCACCCTCTACGTCAAAATGTTGCCCCTTAGGAGCCTTTTATACCTTTCCCCAGTCACCCTAAACCTCTACCCTCTAGTTCTGGGCTCCCCCATCCCAGGGAAAAAGTTTTCTCTATTTACTCTATACATGCCTATGAGGTCACCCCTCAGCCTTTGATGGTCCAGCCTATTTCTTTCATATCTTGAAATATATTGAGGTCTAGTTTCAATTTGCTCACCGACTGATCTCCATAGGCTTCAAGGTAGAGAATTCAAAACATTGCCATCCTCTGGGTGATTAAGTTCCTCCCCATCTGAGCCCTAAATGAGCTTCCTCTCATTCTGAGACTGTGCCCCCCGACCAAAGACAAGTAACTGAACAGTTCAGCATCCAGACAAATTGGTAAATTATTTCATCAATAACCTCTACAGCATATTGGTAAACTTTGATTACTGATCTTTGAAATCAGGATTCATAGGATACACAACTGTTGCTGGAATTATTGTTGAGTCTTTATCAGATTTATTGCAGCCTCAGGTTCATTTTGGACAAAGCTAGTCAAGTTGTGTGGAAGAAGAAATTGAAGAGGTGAAGAAGTAACATACTCTTGAGAGAAGAAGAGAACAAAAGAACCTATCTACTCTACAAGGTGCAAATAGCCTACTTACACATTTGACCAGCCAATGCAAGACTAGGCACAACAGCAGATATGAAGAGTTAGTGCCAATGGAATAAAACAAGCCTCACAAACATAAACAGTGCCCAGCTATGGTAAACAAAATGCTATATCTGAAACTACAGGTCATTTTCATATTTAAGATACAAGGCTTGGGGCAGGGAAAAGCCAAACACCTAGGAGATTAATGTGTTAGCACCTCCAGCACTGGAAAAGATATCAGAGGCATTCCAAAGGGAAATTAGTTATTCAACAAATCCAGGTTTGATAGATAGTTTGACAGGTTTGAAGGGCTATGAACCAAAGGCAGGTATATGGTGTTAGGCCACAGATCAGACATGATCTCATTGAATGTTGTAGAACAGGCTTGAGGGGCTGAAAGGCCGACTCCTGTTCCTACATAATCCTGAGATGGTAAGAGTAACCAAAGTTTCCCAAAAGAAACATTCTGAACAAAAATGAGCTGTACAACCCAGTTGAGCTCAGCAAGGAATCAACTGAAGTTGATCAGACAGTGGAACAGACTTGTAAACAAATTGGTTTAAACTGATACAAGCTTAAAAATAAAGGTTCTGGATGGAAGTGTTGAAAGATGTCACCAATAGTGTTATCAAGCAGCACCTGCTCAGCAATAACCTACTCCCTGGCAGCCAGTTTGGGTTCTGTTGGAGCCACTCATTTCCTGGGTTCATACATGAACAAAACAGCTGAATTCCAGAGGTGAGGTGAGTGTGACATTAAGGTCATATTTTACTGTTGCCATCAAGAAACCCTAGCAAAGCTAGAATTAATGGAAATCTGGGGCAAACATTCCACTGGTTGGAGTCATACCACATAGGACAACGGTTGTGGTTGCTGGAGGTCAGTCAGCTCAGCTCCAGGAGTTCCTCAGGGTATTGTTCGAGACCCAACCATCTTCAGCTGCAATGACCTTCCCTCCATCATAAGGGGTCAGAAGTGGGAATGTTTGCTGATGATTGTATAATGATCAGCAACATTCACAATTCCACAGATATTAGAGCAGTTCATATTCAAATGCACCAAGTTCTGGACAATATCCAGGTTTGGGCTGATAAGTGGGAAGTAACACTCAATCTAGCCAAATGCCAAACAACGACCATCTCCAATAAGAGATAGAACATAGAGAACAAAACAGCACAGAACAGGCCCTTTGGCCCTTGATGTTGTGCTGACCTGTGAACTATTCTCAGCTCATCCCCCTACACTATCCCAAAATCATGCATGTACTTATCCAAGGATTGTTTAAATCTCCCTAGTGTGGCTGAGTTGACAACATTAGAGGGTAGGGCATTCCACGCCCTTCCCACTCTCTGAGTCAAAAACCTGCCTCTGATATCTGTCTCAAATCGATCACTCCTCAATTTGTAGTTATGCCCTCTTGTACACACTGACGTCATCATCCTAGGAAGAAGACTTTCACTGTCTACCCTATCTAATCTTCTGATCATCTTGTAGGTCTCTATCAAATCCCCTCTTAGCCTTCTTCTTGCCAATGAGAACAGGTTCAAGTCTGTCAGTCTTTCCTCATAAGACCTTCCCTCCAGACTAGGCAACATCCTGGTAAATATCCTCTGCACCTTTCCCAATGTTTCCACATCTTTCCTGAAATATGGCGACCAGAACTGTACACAATATTCCAAGTGTGGCTGCACCAGCGTTTTGTATAGTTGCAACATGATATTGCGGCTCCGGAACTCAATCCCTCTACGAATGAAACCTAACACACCGTATGCCTTCTTAACAGCACTATCCACCTGGATGGCAACTTTCCGGGATCTATGTACATGGACTCCAAGATCCCTCTGCACATCCACACTACCAAGAAACTTTCCATCGACCCAGTACTCTGCCTTCCTGTTATTCTTCCCAAAGTGTATCACCTCACTTTTAGCTGCACTGAACTCCATAGATGATCTAACCATTACCCTCTGACATTCAATGGTGTCACTATCACTGAATCCCCCACTATTAACATTCTGGATCAGAAACTCAGCTGCACTCACCACACAAACACTTTGGCTATAAGAGCAAGATGGGAGTTAGTAATTCTGCAGTGAGTAACTCATCTCCTGACTCCCTGAAGTCTGTCCACCATCTGGAAGTCAGGAGTGTAATGGAATACTCCCTCCTTGCCTGGATGAATGCAGCTCCAACAGAACTCAAGAAGCTTGACACCATCCAGGACAATGCAGCCTGCATGATTGGCACCACATTCACAAACATCCATGCCCCACCCACCACCAATGCTCAGTGGGAGCAGTGTGTACTACCTACAAGTTGCACTGCAGAAATTCACCAAAAATCCTTAGACAGTACCTTCCAGATCCATAACCATTTCCATCCAGAAGGACAAGGGCAGCAGATACAAAGGAATATCAGCCATTACAAAGATCCTTTTCAAACCACTCACCGATCTGACTTGGAAATATATCACTGCTCCTTCACTGATGAAGGGTCAAATCCTTGAGTTCCCTCCGTAAAGACATTGTGGATCAACATATAGCACATGGTCTACTGTGGTTCAAGAAGGCAACTCCTCACTACAAGGGCAAATAGAGATGGGCAATAAATGCTGGCCAGTCAGTGATGCCCATGTCTATGACAGAATTAAAAGTAACAGTGTCAGACAATATTTGGTAAATACCATTTCTCTAATACCACAGATGACGATATGAAAATTCCTAGTCAACTCGGAAGCCAGACTAACATCCAAGGATTCAAGACATGATTGAGAATAATATCCTGGTCTGAGAAGCTAGGTTATTACTATATGTTTCAACAGAGCAGCCATCTTCCATGATGGACATCAATAAGATTAAAGGTCCTACAAATGAGGTTATGTGGAAACTAGCTGAGATCACAGGGAAAGATTCATCTGTACAGGGGGAGGAGAAAATTAAGGGTCCTCCAGATAAGGGATAGGATCAACTATTGAGTTTAATAGGAATGATATCCTCCACAAAGATAAAAGATCTCTAACTAGGAAATGATTTACAGTGAATCAGAATCAAGGTCTTCATTTCTCAGGTCAAAGCCCAGACAATCTTCCAACTCCAAAGATAATACATTCTGGAAGAACTGCCTGAGTTTGTGAAGTCAGAGACAAGAGGAAAGCTGGGATTTGGTAAATATTATCTGGAAGGAAAAAGGAGGTCCACATGATACAGTGTAATGGTTAGGAAAGGTTTCATATTTGTGATTGAGTACCATCTGTGGCTCCTGTTAAAATTTACACAACTTAGTTAGGCATAAGTGCAGTTTGTATCTATTTCTAAGATGCAGTAAAGTGCATTTTGTTAATACTCATGAACGTTCCCTCTTCAACCTCCTCAACAGGTCTTAGATTTGGCTTAAAAAGGAAGATTAAGAGCTATTGTGACACAATGGTTCTAGTCCCACCTGCTCCAGAGGTTTGTGATAACATATTGATCAGAGAAAATATCTAGAAAGAGAGTTAATGTAAGTACTCTACTCCAACTTTAATCTGCTAGTGGTTGATGCTGCAGATATATCATAGGTTCTAGACTCTCCAGCTAGGGAAACATCCTTCTTGCATCTACCTTGTCAAGCTCTGCTGGTGTTTGATATACTTATCACCTTAACTACCTCTTCTGGCCAACTAATTTCAGGACGGTTGAAATTGGCCAATGACATCTTCTGTTAACCATTTTTTTAGATGCGACATTAAACTGAGATTCCCCCTGCCCTTTCAGATGAACATTAAAGATCCTATACTTGACTATTTCAGAGATGAGCAGGGGAGGTATCCCAGTGTCCTGGCCAATCATTACCAATCAACATCCCAATAAAGGTTATCTAGTCATGTGTGCTCCATAGGGGTTTGCTGTGTGTAAATTGGCAGCTGTGTTTCCGATATTACCATCGTGACTGCACGTCAAATATTATTGCATTCGCCGTAAGGTATTTTGTGAAGTCTGTCATTTGTGAAAAGCACTATGTAGATTAGATTAGATTAGATTAGATTAGATTTACAGTGTGGAAACAGGCCCTTCGGCCCAACAAGTCCACACCGACCCGCCGAAGCGAAACCCACCCATACCCCTACATCCACCCCTTACCTAACACTACGGGCAATTTAGCATGGCCAATTCACCTGACCCGCACATCTTTGTGACTGTGGGAGGAAACCGGAGCACCCGGAGGAAACCCACGCTGACACGGGGAGAACGTGCAAACTCCACACAGTCAGTCGCCTGAGTCGGGAATTGAACCCGGGTCTTCAAGCGCTGTGAGGCAGCAGTGCTAACCACTGTGCCACCGTGCCGCCCACCAGTTGCTAGCCTGTCTTTCTTTTGATTTCCCTGCTTTCTCTGCATAGTTCTTCCTTCACCTCTCTTCCATTATTAAGTAATCTGCAGAATACACATATTATCCTTTTTTTTTAAAGAAGTCTCCACCAATATAGACTCTATTTCCCGTTTACAGATTATGCCATCACTCATTTTATTGCAATTATGTTTTCTGTTACAAATACTCTTCCCTCATCTCCTCTTTCTCCCCTCCTTGCCTTTATAAATAAATTATGCCTCACAGCGCTGGGGAAGTGGGTTCAATTCCACCGGCAGGCAATCGTCTGTGTGCAGTTTGCTAAATTGCCCGTAGTGTCCAGGGATGTGCAGGCCAGTTGGATTAGTCATAGGAAATGCCAGATAATAGGGTAAGGGGGCTGGATGAGATGCTCTTTGGAGGGTCAGTATGGAATCGATGGGCTGATGGCCTGCTTCCACACTGCAGGGGTTCTGTGACTCTATTTTCGTAACTGTGCCTCCGTAATTATTATTCCATTTGGCTTCTTGCAATGGATCAAAGCTTCTACTTTCCCATTCTGTTCAGGACACTGTGTACAAAGCTGTATATGGATGACTTAACTCATTTTAAAAGCAGTCTGTTTTGCTTTACTTTTAATGATTTTTTTATATGTACATGGGAAATAGGAGCAAGAGTAAGACATTTAGCCATTTGAAACTGCTCAAGCACTTAAACAGGATAATTACCAACATTGTACCTCAACTTCACTCTCCCTCACTATCGTTTTATTTCTTGATTTTGATAATATCCAAAAGCTATTGACCTTGATCTTGAATATTCTCAAAAATTGAACATCTGCAGCTCTCGGAGTAAAGAATTCCAAAGGTTTATATGACAAAGTTTTGTTTCCTCTCAGTCCCAAATAGACAGACTCATTATTGTGAGACTCTGACCCATACTGTGGGCTGCCCAACCCTGGGTAACATTCTCCCAACATATAGCCTGTCAAGCCGCTTAAGAATTTTATACATTCAATGTGATCACCTCTCACTTTCTAAACTGCAGGGAAGGTTGGCTCAGTCTACTCAATCGCTCCTCAAAGGTCAAGTGTCTCAATCCAGGAATCGGTCAAACGAACCTTCACTATACTCCCCTGGTGCAAGTATGTTCTTCCTTAGGGAATGAGACCAGAAATGCATAAACTGCTCCACAAGTATCCTCACCATTTCTCTGTGTAATTATAGTAAGATTCTTTAGTCTCATAATCTTTTGTAACAGAAATTACTTCGCAATTTTCCTTCCAAATTGCTTGCTTTAGCAGCATGTCAATATTCAGTGATTCACTTTCAAGGACACCCAAAGTCCATTGGAATACAAATACTTTCAAGTTTCGCACCATTCAAAAAAATTGTTTTTTTTTAAAAACCAAAAATGTTTTTATTCTCTGTCCTAAAATGCTTCATTCTCAGACCATTCCCCGACTTGCTTTAGTCTGTCCACTGCTTTTCTCCTTTGTTTCATTTCTATTGAGCTTTGCTTCATTTTCCGGGGACACTTTCCTCCCATAATTCTACTTTGAAAAGCTTTGCTACTCCAATTATGCCCCATTTCATTGAGACATTGGTCCCACTCCATTCCAGGGGAAACATGTCCCATTGATACTGTTCCTTCTTGACCCAGTATGCCAATGAAAAGAAACACCCCTTTCCTACTGCAGCTTTTAGGCGCAGCCCTTTTGGGGGAGACAAATAGAAGAGAACATGGTCTCCAAATAACAGGCCTCACATTTAAGAGAGTGACAGGGAGCATTCTTTCTCTCAGTGGATCGTGAATCTGTGGAACTCTCTTCCACAGACAGCAGTGGAGGCAGTGTCATTGAATAATTTTGATACTGAGTTAGATGCCTTCTTACTATTGAGTCAGTCAAAGGGTATAGGGAATAGGCGAGAGAATGGAGTTTGCAATCCAAATAGATCAACCATGTTCTGATCAAATAGAAAGCAGGTTTAAGGACTTACTTTTGCTCCTGTTTTTTTTTTCTTTAAATTAATTATTGTTCACTATATCATTTTAATTGCATGACACTGTGAATGTTTGCTATAAATTACATGATTTATGATCTTGCCCCACTAGTTACCAGATGAAGAAGCAGCTCTCTGAAAGCTAGTGCTTCCAAAAAACCTGTTGGACTATAACCTGGTGTTGTGCAATTTTTAATTTTGTACACCCAATCTTGATTTATCAGAGACCACCACAATTGGATTTTCCCTGTCCTTTTCAAATTCCTCTCCAGAAGCCTCGAGATATACCATGTACTCTGCAACTGAATGGGTAACACTCACTTCAGGACTGAATAAACCGGTGGATCAAAGCAAATCAGGAGAAGCTCCATGGATTGTGATCGATTGGCCTGATAGCATTGCTGCTGCTGGAGCAGAACAAGGCTTTGGTAATCAGTCACCACACTGATGCCAGCCAATGTGTGATGATGTAGAGTGATGTTTCCTTCATTGAACTGTCCTTGGGACCTTTCGTCTCTACTTACTTCGTGTGAAAGGTAGAAGGCAGCGATTCCCAAAGGCCAGAAGCAGCAGAGCATGGAGAAAACGCTGAGGCCCAGATGGTCCCTGGGTGGTATCATCAGAAAATTGTCCTCACTTTCCGTTTCACTTGAGTAATCACTCTGCACAAAATCAAAAAGCAAGTTAATTGCACACCTCTGTATCGTTTCTTCATTTCAAAACAGAATGGTCAGTTCATAAGGACATCCAGGAATCAGGTATAGAGTCAATGAACTGTGATTGAATCTCACAAAGGCTGAAAGCTTGCACTTTAACATCAGGACGTATGAAGGAATTCCCAATATCAGCAAGTCTCTGTTAATCACATCTGCTAAATGCCAATCTAAATAAACAGAATCCGGTGATGTCGCTCGACAATTGCAAGTCCAGAGCCGAGACCAGTCTCATAGGATCTCTACAGTGTGGAAGCACACCTTTTAGCCCATTGTGTCTGCACTGACCCTCTGAAGAGCATCCTATCCAGGTCCATCCCCCTTACACTGTCCTTGTAACTGCATTTCCCATGACCAATTTCTCTAACCTCGACACTATGGAACAGTTTAGCACGGCCAATCCACCTAATCTGCACATCTTTGGACTGTGGGAAGAAACCGGAGCACCCAGAGGAAACCCATGCGAACTCCACACAGACAGTCAACCGAGAGTGGAATCGAACCTGTGCCCCTGATGCTGTGAGGCAACAGTTCTAACTACTGTCTCAACAGAGGTTAAAGCAATTCTTAAAGAACTACGTTTGTCAATCTTCAATTTCGCTTTTCCAGGGAGGCAAGATTTGACTTAAGATCCTACAATTCTTTGCCAATTGAGATAGGTGCGCCACTGACGCATTCAGAAAACAGTGGAAATAGATTGTGCTGACTTGAGAAATACAAAAACTAGAAATAAACTCAAAGGAGGAGAATAGGAACGATTGTGAGTTGTTATGAAAAAGAGTCATTTCAGATTTGAAGCATTAGCTTTTTCTCTCTCCCCAAATACTGCCAGACCTGCTGAGTTGCTCCAATATTGTGTTTGTTTCTGATTCCCAGTTTCTGCATTACTTTGTTTTGATTTAGCTACAAATTCCTTTGAAATTACCCCATTCCCATGGTTTTAACAAAAATGAATCGGTACCAATAACATTTGACTTTTATTGTTCAGTTTAATTTTCTTCCCATCTTTTGTTCACAGGTTTTCATAACCAAGTCTGACATTTCCTATTGAAGGGAAAAACAGAGAACAATCGGATTGATCCCAATTTTATCTCCGGAATAAAAATAGTGAAGAAGAGAGCCTACTTAAATCACACACATATTTGAACAACCAATTTAATCAAGTAGTAAGGATTGGCCATTGAAGGTCAGTTTTCAAATTATTTTCTTCCCCCGCCTTTACTCATGAGGTAACCTAGTTTGATTTGAAATGAACTTTAATGTGAAGTATTTCAACCAATATATAGATTCTAGGATAACAAGACATATTATGTTTGGTGATTCATTTCACTTATAAATAGGAGCATAGGATTGTTATGAAGAAGATGTGGGTGTCTGTACCTTTAAGAAAGTTAAAAGCTAACAGAACTACTTGACAGTACCAAGTAACCTTTTGGTCCAGCAGTTAGTGAAGCTGGTTGTCTGGAGACAAAAACAAATTTGAATTAGGTCAATTAGTTTAAGTGAAACCTCCCAAAAAATGCCAAGCTCCAATCAATTTTAATATAATCAAATTTGAATTGAGTATATTGACAATACTAAAAGCCAATTACATAATCCAATGCTTTGTGGGGTATAAGACCAGGAAAATTGAACAGTTGGGAGATAACTGCCAAAAGATCGACAGACATAGGCTGCTAGTCAGAACTGTCTGAGAGGAACTGGTCTAGAGAAGGAGTTTGCACAGAGAAAGACATCAACACCAACCTGGAGAGCAAATCTACAGAGGAAGATATAAACAGAAGATACGACCACTGGCTGGTTTTGATATTTGAATTGTTCAGTAAATCTTAATCAAGGATTTTACCAGACTAGTATTATAGAAGGGAAAGTAAAAGATAGGTTACAGGAAGTTATTGTAAATAATGGTTAGTTAATTATTCTCGGTTATACTTTAAGAAATAAAGTTGTTAATTTTTACTTGAAATAGTTCTTGGCCTCTCGGACTTTCATAGATTACAGCATGGGATAAATCTTTGGGTTTCTGGTTTAAATTAAGGAGCGTTTACCTCATATTGTAACAGGATAAAGCATTCATCTTAAGCACCTTAACTAGCCAAAGTGCTACATGCCCCACCTCCGAGAATTAATGTGTGTTTTTTTTAAAAATAAGGGCTAGAGAAAGATGGCTTTGTCAACCTTTATCACTCTCCAAGATCTCAAAAGGTAGATAGTCTTCCTGTCTTTTCTTCTTACTAGGTACATAAAACATACTCTCTCTCTCGTAGAATTTTACTGCTTTATACTTTTCTTCCAGTTGTTTGAAACCCTCTCTCCTATTTTACCATTACCTGTTGCTTGAAGGAGTTGCCCAAACAGATTTGAAGTTGCCCTGTGACTTTGTGCAAGAATGTTTGCTGTGAACAAATGCAGTTGCTCCAGCCAATGGTCACAAAATGAAGGAACGATTGGTGCTGTTATGATACTGGACATTGATCTAGCTGACTTGCTGTCAACAGTCACACATCACCTGGGCATGGAAACCCTTTCAATTCCGTTAGTGGGCAGAGTTGACATGTGATACCCAGAAAATGCTGTGCAGGTGGTGTATGGCACCCTTTAATCCTGGTGGAGACATAGATCACTGTGCAGGGGTCTCTTTAGCAAAGAGAATGCAATGCAGAATGCCAGTGACCTCTCTTACATAAGTGGATGGAAGACTGTGAGATGCTGTAAACATCTCCAGTTCTAACTTATAGAAAGAAAGACACAGACACAGTCATTCTCACTGGCACTGCTGCTCTTATCCATCTCCTATAATTCTATTGTGGCTTTTGCAGGTAGCAGATTTCAGTAAGAACCTCCTAAAGTAGGATGGAAACCCCGAGACAAAGATGTTCATCTGCAGAGGGCACTTTCTCCACCACCTCCTCTTTACTCTTAAAGCAGCCTACCCTACTCTGTATGACCTCTGTTCATTCTCCCGATCACGGTCTTTTCCAAAGGAGAATGGTAACAACTGAACTCATTCCTGGGAACAAATGGTTTATGTAGAAACCATAAAGTCAGCACAAATTCCTTCAACAAGAGCCAAATCTGGTCACTTGTAATCTTTTACAGCTTTAAACTTCAGAAAGCTCAAAACATTTTGTAGAATTGAAGTCAAACCTAGTGATTAATCAGTGATGGTCCCAATTTGTGCTGTGGGAGAGGGGTGGAGGTTACCTTCCTTATACGTGTCAAACTGTGAGAGTTTAAGCTTGAGAGAGTGAGATTCACTGCTGGAGTCACATCAGTGTTTCCTGTTGGTTAATGCCAAGATCTACCTGCCCTGTGCATTTACTCAGCCTTTCACTTTGAATTTGTCTCAATACAGTGTCCAGCAAAACTCACCCAAAAGGTATGTGTGTACCCCATGAGCTGCCTTTCTGATCCTCAAATAACAACCATGGCATGCAAACAGTGAAAGGTTACCCATCCCAATGTCAAACAGCTGAGACCATCCTTCCAACCAATTATTTCTGCATTATAGTTTAGGCTCTATTGGAAACAAAATTAAAGAAAAAAATAAATTGCTATTCTCACAAAGGGCATAAAAAACATTCAATTGTGGACTGCTTCAGAAATCTTATTCAATCAACTAACATGACTTTGAAACTAAACTGAGTAAAATCTGATTAAGATGTTCATTTCTGAAAAAGGAGAAAAGAACCGCCTCATGCTGGAAATCAGAAATAAAATCAAAAATGGAGTTTTCCCAGCAATTTCTGTTTTGGTTTCTGTTCATTCCAAAGTTTATGAAGTGATATTATAAATAATGGGAGGGTGTTGGTGGTGTAAACATGATCCCACTATAATGGGGCAAATGTGCATCATCCCATTATTTGGGGACGAAATGCAGTGCACATTCTATACTCACAACTAAATCAGCTGGGTCAAAGGGCCAAGCAGTGGCAGATGCTGTTTAATTTAGATAAATGCCATTTGTTGCATCTTGGAAGGCTAAACCAGGTCAGGACTGACGCAGTTAATGGTAAGGCCCTGGGGTGTGATGTCGAGAAAAAGAGACCTAGGTATGTAGTTCCTATAAATTATTCCCTTCCTGATGTAGGGCTTACGCCCAAAACATTGACTCTCCTGCTCCTCGGATGCTGCCTGACCTGCTGTGCTTTTCCAGCACCACTCGAGACTCTGATCTCCAGCAAGTGCTGTCCTCATTTTCTCCTCATTCTTTTAAAGTTGTGTAACAGGGTGGTGAAGGCAGCGTTTGAGATGCTTGCCTGCATTGGTCAGAGTATTGATTTTAGGAGTTGGGATGTAATTTTGCAACTGCACAGGATGTAGGTGAGGTCACTTTTGGAATACCACATACAGCTCTGGTCGCTCTGCTTTAGGAAGGATATCATTAAATTAGAAAGGGTGCAGAAAAGATTTACAAGGATATTGCTGGGATTGGAAGATTTCAGTTAAGAGAGGCCATATAGGCTGGAACTTTTTTCCCTGGAGCATAGGAGGTTGAGGGGTGACCCTATAGGGGTTTATAAAATCATGAGGATGGGGGGTGAAAAGCCAAGATCTTTTCCTGAGGGTGGGGTAAATTCAAAACTAGAGGGCACAGACTAAAGGTAAGAGGGGAAGAATTCTAAAGGAACCTGTGGGACAGAATTCTCACACACAGGGTTGGTTTGTACATGGAATGAATTGAAAAATGTGTTGCTGGAAAAGCACAGCAGGTCAGACAGCATCCGAGGAGCAGGAGAATCAACGTTTCGGGATAAGCCCTTCTTCAGGAATGAGGAAGGTGTGCCAAGCAGGCTAAGACCTGCAATCTTCTTCCCGACCACTCCGCCCCATCCCCTCTCCGGCCTATCACCCTCACCTTAACCTCCTTCCACCTATCGCATTCCCAACGCCCCTCCCCCAAGTCCCTCCTCCCTACCTTTTATATTAGACTGCTTGGCACACCTTCCTCATTCCTGAAGAAGGGCTTATGCCCGAAACGTTGATTCTCCTTCTCCTTGGATGCTGCCTGACCTGCTGCGCTTTTCCAGCAACACATTTTTCAGCTCTGATCTCCAGCATCTGCAGTCCTCACTTTCTCCATGGAATGAATTGCCAGAGGATGTGATGGGTGCAGGTACAGTAATAACATTTGAAATGCACTTGGACAGGTATATGAATGGAAGCTTTTAGAGGGATATGGGCTCAACACAGGCAAGTGAGACTAGTTTAATTTGGGGAACGTGACTGGCTTGGACGAGCTGGAGTGAAGGGTCGGTTTTTAGTGTTGTATGACTCTAAGGTTTGTAAAGTCGTGCTCATTTCCAAATCAGAATGTCCCACTTCAGACTGGAGTCTATGAACTAGGCTCGAACTCCCAGCGACTACCAGGAAGATTAAGGAATGATCTCTACTTGAGGAATTTGTAAGAGTACTTCATTTTAAATGTAAAACTAGGCCATTTAATAAAGTAAATTCAGAAGGTACTTTGTGATGCAAAACATATTAGAAATCTGTAACCAATGCCCTCAAAATATGATTGATTCTGGGCCAAATTGTATGTTCAGGACTTGAAAGTTTTCCACAAATTTTGTGGGATAAAGGTATTGGTAGATATAGAGCAATGGCAGGTCAATGGAGTCAAGGAGCAGATTGGCCAGGACCTATTACAATGGAGGAAAAGGAGCTGAATGGCTGATCACTATTACTGCGAGACACTATAGGTTAGTGGGACCCTGATTTTGCTGCTGCATCAGGCTGGGATAGATAAAAGAGAAGGAGAGCCAATTCTGCGATGTCTGCTCCCATTTCCACCTTCTTCCATTTTCAAGGATGCAGGACATTGGTGAAATGTTGTTAACATTCATTCAAAAATCCCCAAAACTACTGGGTTCATGGCAGGTGCGGTGCTTTCTGAGCTCTTGCAATCTCCAAGGGGTTGCTGTTGACTTTGGAAATCTTCTGAAGATGATATGGTTCATTTCAGGTCAGATGCATTGTGAAACATGTCAGAAGCCTATCTAGGTTTGGGGGTCCTATTTTGCAGGTAAATCTTGAAAATGTGTTGACAACTTGACACTTGAAAAAAATTCTACAACATTTTAATTAAAGTGTGATTTCATTACTGTGATTGGTCATAGGCAGTTGTTCGTACAAATGTAAGTGGCCATAAAATTGACCAGCAAAGTGAAGGCATTCAGATGCTTTAGGGTACTTTATCCAGTGGATCAATATTCTTTTGTATTGAACAATATGATTACGACTGTCATGTATTGGTTGAACCAAGTGCTTTTTGCCTTTCATTGACAGGCCAGCCATCTGTTCAGCCTTTGCTCAGTGGAACAGATGGCTGAGTTTTACAACTGACAACTCAGTCATCTTTTCAGCATTTGAAATGTGAAACTCCTGGGATCTGTTTCACTGCATGAAAGGCTTTAATACATTCACGCCCTAGGCTCTTTGCCGACCAGCCTATGCCATGAAATCTCATTATGAATGTTTGGTGAAACTTCAAGCCCCACTAATGGGGCCAAGTTTATTTCTGGCTAGACAGTTAAAGAGAGGTTCTATTTTCCATCCTTTGGGGAAGAATTGCATTTTAAATGTCAGCCTAAGTGACTTGTGGCTTTCAGAGATCATAGGGCCGATAGATCAAAGTAGAGGCAATGGGCTAAGGGTATTATCACTGAACTGTTAACCCAGAGACCCAAATTCTACCCTGGGGACTTTGATTTGAGCCTTACCACAGCAGATGGTGGAATTTGAATTCAATAAGGAAATCTGGAATTAAGAATCTAATGAGGACTGAATCTATGGCTGATTGTTGGAAAAACTCATTGAGTTCACAAAACTGCTATCCTTGCCTGGTCTGGCCGACATGTGACTCCAGACCCACAGCAATATGGTTGACTCTTAACTGCCCTCTGCACAATGATGGATAGACAATAAATGCTGCACTAGCCAGTGAAGAGCAAATCCTGTGAATAAGTAAAATTTAATAAGCCCCTTATCCCTAATTTGCCAATCAGACCATGGGTAATCCAAATTTTACTTCCATTTCTCCACTTTAGTCCCATATCTCTCAATGACAAAAATATATCCCTTCTGAATTTCACCATTTTGAACTGATCTAGTATGATGCTGGTGGGTTGGGAAAGTTTCAGAATTTCACTTGCCTTTGAGGAAATCCTTGCTATCATGAACAGACCAGCTGTAATTTTAAAATTATGCTCTTTGCTCTTGAATGTCACCAGGAGGAAGTAATTTCTCTTGTTACTGTAATCTGTACTGTAGAAGAATGAAGGGGGAGTCTTACAGAAACACACAATTTTATAAGGGAATAGATCAGATAGGATCAGGGAGGTTGTTTCTACTGGCAGGTGAAACTAGAACTTGTGGGGGGGGGGGGGGGGGGGGGGGGGGGGGGGGGGGGGGGGTGTGCGGAAGGAGGGGAATAGCCTCAAAATAAGGCAGAACAGATTTAGGACTGAGTTGAGGAGGAACTTCTTCACCCAAAGGGTTGTGAATCTGTGGAATTCCTTATGCAGTGCGGCTACCTCACTGCATGTTTTTAAGGCAGAGATAGATTTTTGAACAGTAAAGGATTTAAGGGCTATAGTGAACAGGCAGGGAAGTGGAGCTGAGTCCACATAAAGATCAGCCATGATCTTATTGAATGGCGGAGCAGGCTCATTGTGCCAGAAAGCTTACGCCTGCTCCTAGTTTTTATGTTCTTAATCACCTCAATGAGGTCACCTTTTTATCCATTACAGTTACTCAAGGGAATACAAATGTGGTCTATGCAACCTGAAGCCTTTTTAGCTGGTGAATCTGCCTGGGAAGGGCTACATATTTTCTGAGGTGTGGTGCAAAGAACTGGGTGATTTGAAATAACTTGGGGTAGCCGATACTAAAGACTACATCTATAACTCTCACACAAACAATGCCACGTGCAGAGCAAAAGAATTGGAGAAATCTCTTTCAGAGAAAAATGAAGGGAGGATAATTGAGGAATTTTGACGGAATAATGCTGATCATGCAAGACTGAAATTTGTCTAAGATCCATAAGCTCAGAGGACATTGCCCAGCCTGAAGAGAGATTGGACAACTGGGATTATTTTCCTTGGAGCGGAGGGGACCCAGGGACAACATGATTGAGATGTATGAAATGACGAGGGTCATAGATAGAATAGAGAAGTCAAAAAAGAGCCTTGATGATCAAGGGCATTGATTTAAAGAAAAGGGCAGGATGTTTAGAGGGGATGAAAGGAAAAAAAGGTGAAAATTTGGAACTCACTGCCCGTAAGGGTGGTAGACGCTGAAACACCCATAACATGTAGGTCGTATTTAGATGCACACTTGCAGTGCCAAGACTTAAGGCTGTTTGTTTCCTGCTGTTGCTCTTGACTGGCACAAACTCAATGGACCGAAGGACATTTTTGTGTACTGTTGACCACTAGGAGTAGGTAACTCCTCTCAGTGACATTGTTTGATGGATAATTGTTGATTAGAATATCAAAGATTCTTCCCCTGCTTTATCTTTGATATTGTTAATCTTTTATGTATCTCCGATGCCCATCTGGGAGGATGGACGTGGTTTCAGATTATTATTCAGAGCAAACACTGACAGCTTTATGCACACACCACTGTCTCTGTACTGGCACAGGGTTTCAGCCTGGATTGTGGGCTCCAGTCTTTGAAGTGCAGGTTGAAGGCATGATCTTCTGACTCAGCCAATACCAACAGCACGGAGATGAAAGCTGATAAAGCTGTAGGAGGAATGGCTACGAAAGGTGTTAAGAAATTAAAAGTTCCAAGTGTTTAAAACAGAGACTCTGCATAACATTGCAAATATTCTGAATGGTAACTGCCTCTGAGTAGTCGCAAGAGAAGGCATGAAACACACGCCTTCTGAGAACGAAAATAAAATAATAACCTTCGCTATGGAGCTACCATTTGGGCTTAATAGACTCCGAAGGAATATATCTCCAAGAATACATGGCACTTATTCCTGAGAGCTAAGAGACACTATACAGAGTGGATTTATGAGGGATGAACAATCATTATCAGACAGCTACTTTGAGCAATAGGTAGTACTAGCCATTTGGGTGGCATGGGGACTCAGTGGTTAGCACTGCTGCTTTACAGCACCAGGGATCCACATTCGATCCCACCCTTGGGCGACTGTCTGTGTGGAGTTTGCATATTCTTCTTGTCTCTGCATGAGTTTCCTTCAGATGTTCCAGTTTCCTGCCACCGTCCAAAGATGTGCAGGTTAGGTGGTGTGGCCATGGAAAATTGCCCATATAGAGTCCATAGATGTGTAGGATGGTTGGGTTAGCCACGGGAAATTTGGTATTATCAGGATTGGGGAGGTGGGTCTGGGTAGGATGCCCTTCAGAAGGTTGGTGTTGACTTGATGGGCCAAATGGCCTACTTCCACTTTGTAGGGATTCTATTTCATGCTGCTATAAGGCAGCAACAACACTTATATTAAATTCTACTAACAGAATTCTGCCAACCACACCAATGACTGTACGAACTGCAATGCTGCTGCAATGTCAGGCCTGCAGACCATATTAAACAACACATCCCTTTGGCTGTTTCCAATAGGTAGGCTACTAACTATAAGCAACCAGCCTACAGTTGCAAAACTCAGAATATAATGTATTATGTTGAATGTGATTTTGTGGTTGGACAGCGCTTGGTGAACAATTCTTAATGTGCTGCCAGCTAAACTTTTAACTAATTTAAAACTATCTGGCTGACTTGCAAAGTAGCTCACATACTCTTGTTAGAATCAGTATATATTCATGTGGAAGACTCTGCAAGTTAAGGAGTAGGTACAGGGATTGCACATGACATATACAGGTATTGCAACGGTTTTGAATTCAGCAAGTGCCTGGGGAGACTGGGTCCCTGGTGATTTCTATAAACCAATTGGCATTCTTTTCTGAGAAGTAGAAATTGTTGCAGGATGAAAAGATTTGCTATGCTGCCATTTTTTCAGCAATACTCATTATCAGTGAATTAATGGACACTGCACAGACACAAGAAGCTGAAGGAGACGGGAAATGGGAAGCAGACACAGGCAGTTATAGATCTACTAGTTCTACCTTAAATCCCATAAAATGCATTGACTATCTGAATGAACAAGACAATAATAACAACCTGGTAAACAGTAGTCAGCATGGGAAGATGCTGGTTGGTTAACATGTCAAATTTTTGATGAGTAACAACTTTAGTGTAGCTGAACTCAATGCCAAAAACTAATTGGATAATAAGAACACCAGACACTTTAATGTGTTAGGGATAGCAATGGGAATAGATTGCAATAGATCAAAAGGCAGACCTAAAAGGAAAATGGGATTGATGCAATCAGAAAAGAAGTCGTAACTGATTGAAAACTGTTGCCATTAACTTAATGCTCAACACAGACAGTGAGGCCAATAGCATGGTTGGATAACCTATGCAGCAGAGGAGACTAATGTTGTCATGGGACACTTCAGAGTCCCAGTCATGCAGACTGTTGTTGGAAGTTCCCAGAAACTGGAAATTCTGCTGGGCAATTCTCCTGCACTCATATGCCCCTGAAATAATTCAAAATGGCAGAGAACAGGGAGAGTATGGTTTCCATTGAGTTACCTGGGACCAATAAAAACTACAGGTGAAATATTAAGACCAATTTATAGCACCACCTACTCACCCAGCTATAGCTTCCCTGAATATTTCTGACAACAACCCTGTCCTGACTAGATCCCTCAACCCAACCCAATGCGATTCCATCCTCTTGACATAGAAACCCCTCCTGTCACTGGTCTGAAATCCCAGCACTAACACCACATTTTCCCTTGAGCCTTAACTCCCACTGGCCTCAACATCACCCCAATCCTCTACCACCTCTGACCCTGACATAACCACTCTCACTTGGCATACCCACAGCATACCATCACTTACCTGGCACCCTAACCCCACACTTGCCTTAAACATTTACCCTTTTACAGCAGTCTGCTGGATATTGAAATCTCAGAACTTGGCACACAGTCTGTTGTAAAAAAAAGGGATCTGGCTCGACATTCCATGATTATCCTGCACTACAGGGGAATCTATGTCCAGCTACACTCTGCATTCCTAAAGGTGCCAGGATCACCACTCCTAGATTGGAAGAGGAAGCTCATTACTAAAAAGTAGAGTAGCAACCTGATTCCAATATCTGGGCTATTGTTGCCACCACAGTAGATTGGAGATAGGGGCAGCCAATTATGAAACAGAACTCTAGGTAGACTGCACGTTGAGAACTGGATCCAGTTCTGATCACTGAAACAAGGGAGACATTTAAATGGTGAAGGCAGCACATTGAAG
Source organism: Hemiscyllium ocellatum (assembly GCF_020745735.1). NCBI lineage: Eukaryota > Metazoa > Chordata > Chondrichthyes > Orectolobiformes > Hemiscylliidae > Hemiscyllium > Hemiscyllium ocellatum. The sequence goes on from NC_083410.1 coordinate 88,676,151, forward strand.
AGCTATGGGGCAGATAGCTCAGACACTAGGTTATGAGGCAGACCAGAAATCATTGGCTTATTTGCCTGGAGAGGTGGTGTCTGAGAAAAATAGATTAGAGTCATGGGGGTGGAAAGTGTAAATTATTCCCAGCTTTAATTTAAAGCAATACATGGGTTCAGGTTAGTAAAAAACGTACATTTAAGACAGACCATTATTTATGAAGAGTGATCAATGCCTGGAATATGTTTAGACAGAGCAGTAGAAAATTCTCGTTATTTAAACAGATACTGGAGGTGGGAAAGGTGGATAATTTTATATAGATGTGTATATGCGCACATCATCCTCATATCTGCATGCTTACAGAGACAGAGACATACATGTCCTTTGAAAGGAGCTACCCAATTAGTTCCACTCTCCTGCTCTTTCCTCACAGCCCAGGTACATGCCATTCTAAAGTAAACATCCAATTCATTTTTGAAATTTATTGTGGAATCTATTTTCACCAGTTTTTCCAAAGAGTTTGTTCCAGTTCTTAATTTTTCAATCTGCGAAAAATAGTCTCACCTTGCCTCTAGTTATTTGTTCAACAACCTTAAATCTCTGTTCTCTGGTTAGATGGTTGAAGGTATTTTTGAGGTTAAATGGTTAAATCGCCTCATTTAAATTCAGAAAGCTACAAAGTTTTTCAGGGAATGACATTGTTAACATGACTTCTTCCTACAATCAACTCCCACACAGTAATTACTGGCAATCTGATTCATATCACAGAACTGTGTTTGCTTTCACTTCCATCAAAAAAAAAGAATTTAATGTGAGAACCGAAAGGTAATTCTATGACTTCAATAATAGAACAGTTCATCAATCTGGTCTTGATGATAATGACTCCATTTTTGACTGAGTTGAAAATGTGTTGCTGGTTAAAGCACAGCAGGTCAGGCAGCATCCAAGGAATAGGAAATGCGACGTTTTGGGCATAAGCCCTTCATCAGGAATGGGCTTATGCCCGAAACGTCGAATTTCCTATTCCTTGGATGCTGCCTGACCTGCTGTGCTTTAACCAGCAACACATTTTCAACTATGATCTCCAGCATCTGCAGACCTCATTTTTTACTCCATTTTTGACTGAGTTTAGTTTAATAGGAAGAGGCTGGAGGGAGCCCTGACATGACTTGTAAATGTGGCTCTGGCTCAGTGAGCTGAATTCTTACTCTTGAGCTAAAAGGTTGCAGGTTCAATATCCACTGCAGAAACTTGAGCAGACTAACACCCCAGTGCAGCAGTAGATTTGTGGTACTGGTCAGTGGGTGTTGTCTTGTGGATGAAACATTAAACTGAGTTCTCTCTGCACTTTGACATGGACAGAATAGATCCAATGAGGTACAGTGAAGTTCTCTTCAGGTTTCCTGGGCAATGCTTATTCCTTGACCTAACGCACATGACCTGGTTCTTATCCTACAGCTGTTTATGACTGCCATGTTCCCCTGTATTGTGAAAATTATGCCACTTCAAAAGCACTTAATGGGCTGTAAAACTCTGCGGGAATGTCCTGGGGTGGTCAAAAGTGTGATATCACTGAAATGTTATGGTGCGGAAAGAGGCTATTAGGACCATCATCCCTGCACTGGCTCTCCCAATGAAAAGCAGGAATTAGTGCCATTCTCCTGCCTTTTCCCTGTACCTTTACACATTATTTCTTGTGTAAATAAATAGAATGCCCTCTTGAATGGCACAACTAGATTGGTGTCACCGCACTTTCAGGCAGTGCATTCCAGACCTGAACAATTCATAGTTATTTGTTTAATGATCTTAAATTTCTGTTATCAGCTTACAAGGTTAAGGAGATTTTCTGGAAGTTAAATGGATAAATTGCCTCATCACATCGCCTTTGCTTATTTTCCAAATCACTAAATATGTGCCTTTTCATTCTTGATCTTTTATAATCAAGAACCAGGCAGTAGAGTTGCTCAGTGGTTAGCATTGCTGCCTCATAGCACCAGGAACATGGGTTTGATTCCACCCTCAGGTGACAGTCTGTGTTGAGTTTGCACATTCTCCATGTATCTGTGTGGCTTTCCTTCAGGTACTCCAATTTTCTCCCACAGTCCAAAGATGTGCAGATTAGGTGGAATGGCCATGGGAAACATGGGGATAGGCTGGGTCTGGCTGAGAAGCACTTCAGAAGGTCCGTGCAGACTTGATGGGTTGAATGGCCTCGACCTACATTACACAGAATCTAGGATTCTCTCAGTTTCTCCCTACCCTCCCTCCCTCTCCAGCCACCTCACAATTTAGAAAATTTCTACCACATTGCTAAGCCTTCTTTTCACCCAGGAGAACAACTCCAAATTCTTTGACCTACATTCATAACTGAATGTTTTCATCGCTGGAACCATTCTTATAAATATTGTCTGCACACTCACATATCCTTCTTATAGTATGGCACCCAAAACTGTGCACAATACTCCATGTGAAGCCTAGCCAATGTCTTAAACAGTTTTGACCTAACTTCCTTGCATTTGTAACTTTTGTCCATGTTAATAAAGCCCAGGATGCTTTATGCTTATTAACTGCTCTCTCCACCTATCTGGCCACCTTCAATGATCTGTGCACATATACACTTTGATACAACAGTGCAGCCTTTCTTGTTGGACTAGACACATACTGCTCTAGGAAACTCTACCCAATTAAGGAACATTTTCCCTTCACTGCTCTTCACCAGTATCCTTGGTTGGGTAATTGAAAAATCACTCATTAAAACTAATCTCGCATCCAATTGGTTTGAACATTTGTACCCAAACATATTTGACACGCAGTCCTGCTTCTACTTGATCCAGGTCCCTGTTATCACCAAAACATCAGACTCCCACATGGTGATCTGCATCTATAAACTCCCCAATCCTAGTAATGATAAGCTATACTCTATGAATTCACACACATGCACACTAACGCTGATTTAGAGGGTATAAATGCAAGTTGTTATTTAAAAAAAAACTCGTTCCTAAAACCCCTTTCATTATTCCTCAGTGAAAGTGGGAAAATGTACACTGAAATCTGCTCAGTGAACACAACCTTCAGTACATATTGGATTGTTGACAATTTTTACAACACTGTCATGGGCCTTCCCAGCTTCTGGCTCTTTAGCTGTGAGAGATCTCTGTCCTCTACTTATCCAGCCCATCTCTGACTCCCTTCACTTCACTGTTTGTCTATCAAGCATTCAGCAGCTCAAACCCAGGACAGAGTCTGAGGTAACAATTTGAAAAATGTTTCCTACCTCCAGCTCTTGGAAGTCATCCTCATCATCCACATCGTAAGACAGGGTTTGGACTTTATTGTCATCAGCTGATAGGTCGATGAATTGGCTGTCTCCAAAATCCAGCCCATCCTTTGTGGGGGACCTGCTTTCAATGAAAGTTGTTTCACAGCAATCTGAACTATTGCTCTCACTCCAGGGTCTCAGCATGCTCTCAGAGTACAAAATGATATTGGGTCGGTACTGGGCCTCAACGCTGTGCTGCAAGGTGCTGGGGTTGAGGACTTGTTGCTGGCCAGAGTCATTCCTGCTCCTCTCAATGTAGTTGTGAGATGGGAAGCTCCCCAATATGTGTTCCTGGTATTGAGGAGCTGAGTAAATGGATCCCAATCCATCCTTGCCATCTATTGCCAAGTCTTTGGTGTTGATTAGACCATTCCTCTTCCCAGTCTCATTGGCTGCTTTATGACTCAAACTCTTGCTTTGCTCCACAGGATTCTCCATTTTTTTGTGTCACCTCTTGATTGTTTTGACTTCCCAATGCTGTCCAAGAGGAAAAGTTATTTCAGTGGCACCTGCATTCCTCTTCTAGATCTTCCTCCTGATGAAAGAACAGAATTTTTTTTTTGCTCATTACTTCAAAACCAAGTTAAGACTCTCCATAGATTCCTCAGAGTTACTAGGCCCTCAATTCCCTCCCTTCCCAAAGTTTCTCAATTTTCAGGTCTCAAATCAACAACTCACTTTTATAAAAAAAAAGGGGCCTTTAATGCAAAATAAAAGGCATGAAGATGCTTCAAAAGGAGCATTGAACATAGTTTGAGGCTGAGACACAGAATGAGGTATTAGGACAGATGACCAAAAGCTCGGCTAAATAATTAGGTTTGAGGGAACATTTTAAAGAGAAAAAGAAGAGGCAGGTGGCAAGCAGAAAGGATATTCAAAATCTGCCAATGGTAGAGGAGGTAGAAGTGAAGGGTTTGCATAAAAGGCTGCATGATCATGTGGTCACTGGAGGCTGTAGTGAGGCTTGAAGCAATAGGAAGACTTTAAAACAATGTTAGACCATGTAAGGGTATTGGGGAATTGGAATCTGGTGCAATTGGGACACAGGCAACAGTATTTTGAATATCTTCAATTTTAGTCTTCAAAATCATGGAAACTTAGGCTTGTTGAATTTTGCCCTGTTGATTGTGCACTGATCGGGTGATACCTTTGGAGATCATGAATTAGGCCAGGCCTTTTTTTTTTAACCCCCCCCACCCCCACTGTTGTGGGTAGTGCTGGTTTGCAGAAGAGCAAATCAGTATCGCAGTGGAGGCCTCAAACAGGTATAAGGCCGATTATTTGCATGTGGTAAAGGGTCTCAATTAATAGACAGAGTTTTTGCAATTTAGCAGTATAATAGATGGTGCACTTTTACCGTGCACTTCCTGGCTGCCATATTGAAAGTTTCAGTTACTCTGCAAAAATACATGCACTGAGTGATCGATTTCCTATGTCATTTTTCTTTATATTTCATTTTACAGTTAATATGAAGGTCACTATTGTATTGCCAGGGAGCTGTTTTACCATCATGTCACAACCACTGGTTGAAACTGGGCTAGTTCACATCACCAATCCTTACTTGTGGATTTAAAACAAAAATCAACCTGCACTGACGAGTTATGATACACCTCTTGGGCAGAGGAGACGAGAACCCAGGCCTTCTGGTTCAGAGGTTGGGACGAGAGCCCTTTGAAATAAAGTTCTACAGAAATTTTAACTCATATCAGTGGATTCAGAGTATACAGTGCTTACCTTTGCACCATAGAATGCACCAGTGAGTAACATCTAGTGTATAGATATTTTAAACCAACCGATTCAAATGCATTAGGACAGATGGCTAGAGGAGACGGGATTTGAACTCTGGTCTCCTGGCTCAGAGAAAGGGACAACACAATTATCCCTTTATTTTTAACTAACTTGTTCAGATAGGTTATGACACACCTCTGGGGCAGCAAGAATTTGAACCCAGAATCTTCTGATTAGAACGTAGGGACATTACCATATCTAGGAGTCAGTCTATTATCTACCATTAATAATTAAACATTCATATTGTCTCAACTAGAGGCAATTGTCTTATATAACAAAGCATAATTAATTGCATGATACGATTGGGTATAATTAACATTAACTAGCTAGGAAGAATTACAGCGAGGAGAAGGCAGGATGACATGTTTGTTTCCTCAGGATTTTGTGCAAGGCTGCTTACTTTTCACCTAGAGACTGTGACAGGGCATCAAACTGAGTGGAGCTCAAAGCAGCTCAACATTAGCTCTTTCAGAATGATACAAAAATGACTGTTCCTCACTAGTCGTCTAGATATTACACACACAGGAGCTCCCTTATTGGTGGGTGGCACGGTGGCACAGTGGTTAGCACTGCTGTCTCACAGCACCTGAGACCCAGGTTCAATTCCCGACTCAGGCGACTGACTGTGTGGAGTTTGCACGTTCTCCCCGTGTCTGCGTGGGTTTCCTCTGGGTGCTCCGGTTTCCTCCCACAGTCCAAAGATGTGCGGGTCAGGTGAATTGGCTGTGCTAAATTGCCCGTAGTGTTAGGTAAGGGGTAAATGTATGGGTGGGTTGTGGGTCGGTGTGGACTTGTTGGGCCGAGTGGCCTGTTTCCACACTAAGTAATCTAATCTTATTACGGAAGTTTTGAATTGGCCAAGCCAACTGGTGTTCTGCATCGTGTACTTTTGGACATATTGAACTTATAATACCCACATATGCTTTGTGAAGGAGAACTTTGACAGCCAAAAGATGACTGTAGACATTAGTTCAGTGGATCAGTAATGAGACTTGTGGGCCAGGGGGTAGTTGCGAATGCAATAGGTTGATGAAGGTGAGGGTGAAAGTGATGGGAGGATGGAGTGTATAGGTGGGAAGGAAGATGGATCGGTCAACAGGGCAGTACTGAGTTGGAAGCTAGGGACTGGGATAAGGTGGGGGGTGGGGGTGGAAATGAGGAAACTGGTGAAATCCATGGGGTTGGAGGGTCCCAAGACGGGAGATGAGGCATCCTTCCTCCAGGCGTTGGGTGGTTAGGGTTTGGCGATGGAGGAGGCCCAGGACCTGTATGTGGGAGGGGGAGTTGAAAGACCTTTCAAAGACCTCAAGAACCACCGCAGGACCAACCCGGACAGCCTGGCAATGAAAAGCAAAAGCAGAAACCTGACAAAGAAGTGACATTACTTGATCTGGCTTTTTACAGCAACCAATTTGATGTTAGATGCAAGGTCACCCACTAACTATGTTAAAAGGAATGGAACCCTTTGTGATTTCAGCACATCTTCCCTCTAAACCATGTGCTTGCTTTCAAACCTTGGAGAAGTCACTAAGAATTTCCTTGCCCTGTGTTACAATGCAGGACCAACACGGTCACATAATAGGATGAGTACCAGGGATGAGTAATGTTTACTTTTAAAACTGCAAGAACCAGGAACTTACTAAGAGAATAAAGCCACATGATTCCATGGATTTGAACAACAGTAAACTTTACTACACAACATTGGAACAGTGTTATAAACCTACAATATATTGTATTTTCCAACTCCTTCAGATTAACAAGGCAAATGAGTAATAGACTGTCACTGAACTCCTCAGTCCAGAACAAATAACAAATCTGATCAAGCCGGAAATGTTTATGACACAATGGATGAACAAATCTCATTAAGCCTGACAGGGGATGAAAATCCTCTTTTTTTTAAACACGCCTTGAAAATCTCTCTCAAGAGCCTTCCATCATTACTGCACTCGGTCGAGTTGATCACTGCCCCTTCCTGGGCCTCCACTCCCCTGGACTCAAACTGCATCCCATCACTCATTCATAACCATAACTCCACTAAACTAAAACTGCCTCCAGCTTATTCCACTTCGAGATTCATTCTTGCTCTGTGGTATCTAGCAAGTACAGCCTGAGAGTTTTCAATTCACACACTCTAATCTACACTGATGTCTTAATGCTTGTAGGCTTCTTACAAGTCCCTCCTTACTCCCCCAAAACAGATTCATTCATTCATTCAAAGTGGTAAAATCGTTGACTCTGACTCTTGACCCCAGCATTTATCCCGTTGTTAGAATTTGCTCTAGAACTCTGACAGCTTAAAGCCATCCAACTGCACTGGACTCCTTCTCATGACCCCTACACAGGATCTGTATAGTTCAGCTCCCTTCCCAACAAAGCAGCTACACAGCACCATTTTGAACACTAAGTCAGCCTTGCTCCCTGAATTACATCCTTACCTCCCTGCCTGGAACCTTTCAACTCCTTTTCAGTGATCAACAATTTCCTGGTGTACCCAATCAAACAGCTTGCTATAGACCCTGCTCCTACTTCAGGGCAGAATTGCATGTGAATAACATTTTGTGCCTCCCCAATTCTGGTCATTCACTCAGTTGAGGCCATGTTAAACTCCTAAAAAGCAATAATTTAGATTAGATTCCCTACAGTATGGAAACAGGCCCTTCAGCCCAACAAGTCCACACGAACCCTCCGAAGAGAAACCCACCCACACCGATTGCCCTCTGACTAATGTACTGAACACTATTGGCCATTCTAAATTGCCCATGCATCTGGCCTGCACATGTTTGGACTGTGGAAGGAAAACAATGCATCCTGAGGAAACCCATGCAGACATGAGGAGAATGCGCAAACTTCACACAGACAGTCACCCAAGGCTGGAATTGAACCTCTGTCCCTGACACTGTGAGGCAGCAGTGTTAACCACTGAGCTATCTATGCCACACCATGGCTGTAGCTGAGAACTGTAACCAATTCTGGGCGTCACACCTCAGGAAATATGCAGCAAAGCTTTCGGAGAAATTTATTAGAATGCTCCATTGCTGAGGAAATTACATTTATATACATTGACTAAAGCTGCAATAATTACTATAAAAGGCAAAAAAAAAGAGATGAATTAATTGGTGGTGTTTGAAACCATCATGGGCGTAGACAGGGCAAAAGAAGAAAATCCATCTCCAATGGCTGTAGGATTAATAACCAGAGGACACTCATCAAAAAGGTGACTAGCAAAAGTAAAAAACAATGACAGCAAACAGATTTTTTATGCAACAACCAGTCAACATGAGAAGTATACGAACAGAGAATGATGGAATTAGATTTCAACGGCAGTCTTCAAAAGGGAAAAAGATATTGTGAAAGAGGAAAAAAGTGTGGAGGAGAGATCAGGGAATGGGACGCCCTGAATTGCCCTTTGAAATAGCTGGTGCAGACTCGATGGGCTGAATGGCCTCCTCCGGTGTTATTCTATGCTGTGATACACTCAGTTTAAAGCCTGGAATCACTGGTGAGACTTGCCTGGGACATTAGGAATGAGCAACAGGAAATACACAAGTAAGAGGAGGGGAGTCAATATAAAAGGATGGAGGAAATGTTTATAGAAATGGTAGACAGAGAATGGCAAGGGAAGGGACAGAGGAAAATAAAAACTTGAGAAGGGGAGGCAGAGACAGAAGGAGAATACTAAAAAGGAGAAGCTAGGGAAAAACCACAAATATTGACATTGGACAATAATGGGAAGGAGAGGATAAAATAGTCAGGGTGGAGGGTATATGAAGGTATGATGCCTGGCAGAATGAAAAGGGTACTGGGGCACTAGGGAAGGGAATAGAGTATAGGCTAGGGCAGAGGAGAGGAAGGGAGCAGAAATTAAGGGAAGGGGCTTTGCAGCTGTTGAACTAGAAATATAATTGAAAGTCTCTATCTGAAACAGTGACCTACCTTCCACGACAGATACTGATTTACCTACTGCACACTTCCAGTATTTTCTATTTTTACCACATCTTAATCACAGCCATTGCCGTCGTCAATTGTGTCTGACTCGATTATAAATAGAGGCAATGTGAAAAAGCCATAAATCGAGAATGGTTTATGCTACCAGTCAGAAAAACCTTGTAACTCACGACTGGCAAATTAGCTGTTCTTGGGCAAAATGAATGATGTCATTCAGTACATATGCTCTGTATACAAACACTGACATTGTTTTTATACAAACAGGACAACTGAAGTTCTATGAAATGCTATTGTTGTTAGAATTTTAAATGAATTCATTAAGATGTGAAGTGTGTTACTGGCAGGGTCGCTACTCCTTGGCCAACCCTTGATATTTTGGAAAAGCGATGGGGGGGCTATTTTTGTTCAGCCACCGCTGTAGCATTTGGACAGAGTGGTTTGTGCGGGCACTTCATGGGCAGTTGCACTAGCGTGGGACTGGAGTCACCTATCAGCCAGACTGTTAAGGTCAAAAGATTTCCTTCCCTGCAGGACAGGGAACCAGTTGGGTGTTTACAACAATCCTAGAGCTTCATGATCATTTTAACCAGTGTTTTAAACAAAAACTTTGAAAAACAAATGTAGTTCAAATTTTCAAGCCTCAGTGGGACGGTTTGAACTGACATTAGCTTGATTATTCATCCAGTGAGTTTCTGCATCACTGTTCTCCCACTGATGTAATTACAAAAATACTTTATCAGTTAAATTGCTTTCTCTTCTCAGGCGACCAGCATTTCCAATGTTTCCATTTCATTGGTGACATAGGTAGAAACCTCAGCTAATAATGCCTCAAATGGTAAACAACGTCCTTGAAAAGCTAATTACAACTTCAAGCCTTCCCTTAAAATCTCCAGTTCTCTTTGAATGCCTAAACTGTAGTAAAAACAGAGTTAATTGATTTATTTATTGCTCATCCTTAACTGCCCTTGAGGTGTTGGTGATGGGCTGCCTTCTTGTATTTCCCTTGTCCACATGGTGAAGGAACACCCACTCATTAGGAAAGGAGTTCTAGGATTTTGACCCAGTGACGAACAGCAATATATTTACTTGTTTACACGTTTGCATTCTATCTGGATGCATCCCATCGTGGTTTGGCAATCGTTCTTCCCAAGACCACAAGAAACTACACAGAGTTGTGAACACAGCAGCCTTCCATCCATTGACTCCATCTATGCTTCCCACTTTGGGAAAGCAATCAACATAATCAAAGACCTCTCCCATCTCAGCTATACTCTCTTCCATTGGGCAGAAGACAGAAAGGTTTTATACTCGTATAAATAGATTCAAGAACAGCTTCTTCCCCACTGTTACTAGGCTTCTGAATGGACTTCTCAAAAGTTTAAATTTAATGTTGATCTCATTATTTGTACATCTTCTGTGCAGCTGTAACATTGTATTCTTTGCTCTGTTGTATTACTCTGGAACTTTATATGGTGTGATCTGCCTGTACTGTATGCAAAACAAAACTTTTCACTGTATCTAGGTACATGTGACAATAATAAATCAAATCAAAAACCAAGTCTTGATTGTGTGTGTAGCCTGGAGAGGAACTTGCAGGTGGTGACACTTACATGTATCTGCTGTTCTTGTCCTTCTAAGTGGACGAGGTTGCATATTTGGAGGATACTGTTTAAAAAACCTCGATGAATTGTCACAGTGCATCTTATAGATAGTATACACTCTGCACCAGTGATGCAGGGAACGAATGTTCAACATGGTCCATAGGTTGGAAATCAAGCAGGCAGCTTTGTCCTGAATGGTGTCAAGCGTCAATGTTGTTGGAACTGCACTCATCCAGGCAAGTGGGATGTATTTCATCACACTCCTGACCCGTGCCTTGTGGATAATGACTAGGATTTGAGGAGTTAGGAGCTGCAGTAGTCAGTATTAAACTGAATTGGTACAGTTCAGTTTCTTGTCAACCATAACTCTCGGGATATTAATAGAACAGGATTTAGTGATGGTCAGTTTATTGAACGCTAAGGGACAACAGTTGGGAGTGGCATGTATATAGCTTGCCACTTGTCAGCCCAAGCCTGAATATTGCCCTGGTCTTGCTGCTTCAGTATCGGAGGAACCATGAATGGTGCCGAACATTGTGCAAGAATCCCTACTTCTGACTTATGATAGAGAGAAGGTCATTGATGAAGCGGCTGAAGATGGTTGGGCAAAGTCAGAAAGAGAGTCCAAGTTTTGCTGTCCATGGATGCTGTCCGACAAATATTGTCAGCAACTTCTCTCTACATTTGATTCCAGAATCTGAAGTGTTTTGCTATTATATTAGTTGAGACCTATTTATGACCAGGATAGTATGGGAGCGAGCTGGGATTGGCCAGATCCCAATCAGCAATGTACCAGGAGCAAGTTAGTCAAACAATAGCTCTGCACTTGAACCGGAATCAATGGCTGTATGGGCCATAGATTCCTTTGTGTGGCTCACAGGACTTCAAAACCATTTTGATTCCAGTTCTCCTTTCCAGTTGGTACAAATTCAGTTGGGTCCTTTGTAAAAAAAACCTAGTGCAGGGAAGTGGAGATAATGAAGCAAGTTGGCCTCATTTTACTCAGGATAAAGGATCCATGACTGTTGAATATTTGCTAGGCCACCTTAAATCCTGCCACTGACTGGAAAGCTGACAGGAACACTGACACATGTGATTTGTTGGCATTGGCAAATGCTCAAATCGTTCCTTGTGCCTCTTTAGTCAGGGGAAGGATGATTTTTCTTGCTCAAAATAGAAATGGTTGCATATTGCCACGGTTGGAGGATTTGAGCAAGAGAGAGATGTTCAATAAGCTACAGCTGTTTTCCCGAGAGCGTTGGAGGCTGAGGAGTGAGGACCCTATACAGGTGTATAAAATCATGAGGGGCATGGGTAGGATAAATAGACAAGTCTTTTCCCTGGGGTGGGGGAGTTCAGAACTAGACGGCATAGGTTTAGGGTGAGAGGAGAAAGAAATAAAAGTGACCTAAAGGGCAACTTTTTTCATGCAGAGAGTGATGCATGTGTGAAATGGACTGCCAGAGGAAGTGGTGGAGGCTAGTACAATTGCAACATTTAAAAAGGATATGGGCCAGGTGCTGGCAGGTGGGACTAGATTGGGTTGGGATATCTAGTCAGCATGGAGGAGTTGGACTGGAGGGTCTGTTTCCGTGCTGTACATCTCTACGACTCTATCTAGAGAGGGGATCTGAAATCGGTCTCACTCACCCTTGAGCGTAGTTGAAAATCCAGGTAGAGAATTGCAAATGCCAAAATTGGATCCGCTGAGAAAAGAAACTCCTCCTCATCTCCATCTTAAAAGGGAGGCTTCTCCATTCTCAAACTAAGTCACCAGATTCCCACACAAAAAGGAGAAATATCTTTTTGCCACCTATCCTGGGAAGCTTCCTCAGCATCCTTTAATAAAATCACCTCCCATTATTTGAAATGGAGCAGAGGGCCAATTCGCTCAATCTTTGACTAATGCACTAAGAACTAATCTAGGAATCAACCCACACAACCTTCTCTGAACAGCCTCCCAGGCAAGTATATTACGCCTTAAATCAGGAGTTTAAAATTGTATACAATATTTTAGCTGTGGTCTCACCAACATTCAAAACCATGCCAGCAAGTCTTTGCCACTTGTTAAACTCTGCTCCCCCATGTAATAAAGACAAATGTTTCTCCTGAGTTGCTTGTTGTACCTGCAATACTAACCTTTTGTGCAGGCATCCAGTTGCTTCTGTGCTACAGCAGTTTGCAGTCTCTGGGTAAAAACAAGGACTGCAGATGCTGGAAACCAGTCAAGGGGTGGAAATGTTGCAGTGCAGCATTGTGCTAGGTCAGTGTTATGTCTGCCTCACATGCCAACAGCTCACATGCTTCAAGCAGAAAGTCACGCTGGAAGGTCTAAGGGGAGTAGTGCTCAGTAAAGTCCAGGTAAACACCCTTCAGGCAGTGAGCCTCAGCACAGTAACTAGAAGGCAACCTCTGATACTAAACCAGGGGCTTGGACGCAAATCAGTCCTGCACCAGTGTTCGGTTCCTCCCAGCCTAGGGGTAAGGAGCTGAATGGTGGGTATCAGAGCTGGTTCTCTCAGTCGTATTGTAAGCCTGGAACGTGATAAAGAGAGATTGAGTGAGATAAACGTGGTTGACAGTTCTTCGTGCTGGTGTAGGAAGTGAGTGATCAGATTGTGCAGAGGGCATGCAGGGTGAGTAAGGTGGGATGTTGAGTGGGCATGAGTGGAGAAGTTGCTGTCTGTTACAGCGAGAGGTAGAACATTAGCCTTGATGGAAGGTGGATGTACTAGTAAAGACAGAGTGATTGTGAGGTAGCAGAGAAAAGATGGCAGCACTTACTCTGGTGGAGCAGAGCAAGTCAGAGACTGTGGAGACTGCACAGTGGGAACCTCAGACCAAGCTGGCATAGTTTGTGGTCTTGGTCTCCAATGGCCTTGATCGGCTGCACAATGACCTTTTCAATATGGTGCCAGTGCCAGGGATCCTGGGTAATCCCAGCAGTGGCTAGTACTTCTCCCCATTCTCATTTAAATATCACGAAATAATGCAAAACAAAAATCACAACAAATTGATATTTGTAAGATGATACCAGTGTTGAATTAATTTCAATCTGCAAGTAATGTAATCTAAAAAGATAATCCCAAATTATACCAATCTGATAAAGATTATATAAGAGAAGTGGCAAAAAAATTATCAGTAAGCAAATTCTTCAGGTCCTCTTCACAACTTGATTGCCAAATTGCACAACTTTTTACAGCACTACTCGAGCTTCTAAAAGTAATGCACGGTTCTTTATCTTCCAGGTAACTTCAAAGAGATCTGAAGGATTTCTCTCATTATTCCCCATCTATTGAAGGTTTTTGAGTCAAGCTGTGGCTGTTCAGGAACACGAGGCAGCAACTTAAACCCAATTGACTTCCTTACATTTGCCACAGCCTCCTTCAGTGTTTTCCCTCTCCCTTTATCTAAACTACTCCTTGCCCTCCCTCTCTCACCCTTACCTTCCTTCATCATTTCTTGCCCCCTCCCTACCTCTCCATGTCCCTCCATCACCTCCACCCTGTCACATCGCCATGTGCATCTCAGCGCTGGGTCTCTATTCAGATGAACGGCTAGCAATTGGTTGCCTGCAGTGACTCATTGGCAACACTAGAAACAGAAAGGGGCCCTGACGTATTGCCAACTGGAGAGGGACAATATTACAGTAAGGACAATGACATCCACCTGACCACCGGAAGTTCAAGACTTGCACAGACCTGGCCTGCATTCAGTTCATGTAGCACACCTTGATCTCCCTCAGCAAAACAGGATTGAAACTCAATGCTTTGATCCATCATTTCAGAATCATGGAATTGTTACAGTTAAAAAGAAAGGCCATTTAGCCAAGTGTGGCCAAACTGGCTCTCAGCATTTTAACTTAGTGCCATCTCCTGACTTTTCCCAATAAACTGGTAGATTGTTTTTATTTAAACAACCTAATGGCCTCTTAAGTGCCTCAGTTAAACCTGCTGCCTTTGCACTGCCAGGCAGTGCATTCCAGGCCTGACTATTCATTGCATTAAAAACAATGTTTCTCACTACACATTTGCTTCTTTGGCAAAACATTTTAAAACTGTGGCAAATGAAAACCAAAAGAACTACTGATGCTATAAATCAGAAGCAAAAATAAAATTGAGGAAGGGTCATCGGACCCGAAATGTTAACTTTGATTTTTCTTCACAGATGCTGCCAGACCTCCTTAGCCTTTCCAGCAACTTCTGTTTTTGTTAAAACCATGCCCTCTGGCTCTTGATCATTTTTGGAGCAGGCATGTTTTTCTCTAGCTACTCTGTCCAGAGCCTTCGTGATTTCTATCAAATATCTCAGTATTCTTCTCGGTGAAAAACTCTCTCAAATCTTTCATCATAACTGAAGCGCTTCATCCTTGGTACAATTCTTGTATAACCCTTTTGCATTCTCGCCAATGTATTCACATTCTTTCTATTGTATAGTGCCAGAGCTGTGCATAATACTCCTGCTGAGTTTTAACCAGTGTTCTATATAAGTCACTAGGACCTTCCTGCTCTTGTACTCGATATCCCTATTTTTGAAGCCGAGAATACAATGCTTGTTAACAGCCCTCGCTACCTGCCTTGCTACCTTTGATGACTTGAGGTAAATACATTTCAAGGTCTCTCTGCTCCTGCACACCCTTTAGAATAGTGCTATTTGTTTTACCCTGTCTCCAGGATCTTTGTACCAAGATGTACCTCACACTTTTCTGCATTGAACTTCCTGTACCATTTATCTGACTGCTCCACCATTGTACAAATTCCATAAGGGTGGCACAGTGGTTAGCACTGCTGCTTGACAATGCCAGGAACCCAGGTTCAATTCCAGCCTTGGGCGACTGTCTGTATGGTGCTTGCACATTCTCCCAGTGTCTGTGCGAGTTTCCTTCGGGTGCTCCGGTTTCCTCCCACAGTCCAAAGATGTGCAGGTCAGGTGGATTGGCCATGATAAATTGCCCATGGTGTTAGGTGCATTAGTCAGAGGGAAATGGGTCAGGGTGGGTTACTCTGCGGAGGGTCGATGTGGACTGGTTAGGCCAAATGGCCTGTTTCCATACTGTAGGAAATCTAATCTAATTTTGGAAGTCCACACTGCCCTCATCTTAAAATTCTCCCATACATGCATATATAAAACTAAAAGCAAGGTTTCCAATAGTGGCACCTGGGGAACTCCACTACAGACCTCCAACAAGCCTCAAAAATACCACTGACCATTACTTGGTTTCCATCCTTTAGCTAAGTTTGTATCCCAGTTGCCACAGTATCTCTTATTCCATGACCATCACCTTACTCAAGTCTGTTGTTCGGTCCTGCATCAAAAGCCTTCTGGAGGTCCACGCACACCACATCAACTACATTTCCCTCATCAATTGTTTCAATTACTTCTTCATAAAATGCCAGCAAATTAGATATGATCATCTCTCCAATCTGTGATGAAGCTTCCAAATCAATTCACATTTTCCCCTACATTTTATTAACTTTAACAGAGTAATTGTTTCCAGAAGCTTTCCACCCCTGAAGTTGACCGGCCTAGCCTGTAATTGCAGAGCTGATTTATAACACTTTTGTTTTTGAATAAATGTTAATTTTCACAATTGGATTAAATTCCCTACACAGTATGGAAACAGGCCCTTCGGCCCAACAAGTCCACACCAACCCTCCAAAGAGTAACCCACCCAGACCCATTTCCCTCTGACTAATGCACCAAACACTAAGGGCAATTTAACATGGCCAATTCATCTGACCTGCACATCTTTTGTGACTTTGGAAGGAAACCGGAGCACCCGGAGGAAGCCCACGCAGACACAGGGAGAAGTGCAAATTCCACACAGACAGTCACCCAAGGCTGTAATGGAACCTGGGACCCTGGTGCTGTGAGGCAGCAGTGCTAACCACTGAGCCACTGTGCCACCCTCCAATCAGCCCACACCATCCCCAATCCAGGGAAGATCAAAAGATTACTGCCACTGCTTCTGCAATAACCCTCAGCTTCATGCTCACTTACATCATTATCTTCAAGTGTAACTCATCTAGTCGCAGTCTCATTAACTTTAAGTGAAAATAACTTATCCAATTGCTGCACCTCTATTTGAAATCCTTCAGTCCGCTCACCGTGGCCTTGGGTAGCCTTTTGCCTCTGTATGTGAATACCCGTTTCAGTTCCTTTAAAATATTTAAAAGTTTAAAAACAGAGGACAACGATCACTGGCTGCTGTGAGACTGACAGTCCCTCCAGGACACAGCAAGAAGGGTCACTGGACTCAAAAAGGCATATAGAGTCCTGGAGATATATACAGCATGGAAACAGACCCTTCGGTCCAACCCATCCATGCCGACCAAATATCCCAACCCAATCTAGTCCCACCTGCCAGCACTCACCCATCCAGATGCCCTTTAAATGTTGTAATTGTACCAGCCTCCACACCACTTCCTCTGACAGCTCATTCCATACACATACCACCCTCTGCGTGAAAGAGTTGTACCTTAGGTCTCTTATATCTTTCCCCCCCTCACCCTAAACTTACACCCTCTAATTCTTGGGTCCCCCACCCCAGGGAAAAGACTTTATCCTATCCATGCCCCTCAATTTTGTAAACCTCTATAAGGTCACACCTCAGCCTCCAAAACTCCAGGGAAAACAGCCACAGCCTGTTCAGCCTCTTCCTATAGCTCAAGCTCTCCAACCCTGGCAACCTCCTTGTAAATCTTTTCTGAACCCTTTCAAGTTTTACAACATCTTTCCGATAGGAAGGAGACCAGAATTGCACGCAATATTCCAACAGTAGCCTAACCAACATCCTGCACAGCCACAACATGACCTCCCAACTCCTGTACTCAATACTCTGACAAATAAAAGGAAAGCATACCAAACATCATCTTCACTATCCATCAACTTGTTTTCCCTCTACAGACGCTGCCAGAACAGAGTTTCTCCAGTAATTTCTGTTTTTGTTTCAGATCTCCAGAAACCACGGTTCTTGTTTATACAAAACAACTGGTATAGACATGGGCAAATCCCTGCGGATTAAAAGGGAAATATACACGTCCATCAAGGATGACACTGAGCTGGTGTAAAGGAACTCAGCGTCAGAGGTTCGGATGGAGCTGGAGCCTGGTCTTTAGAGTTCCAAGATGCCCTCTCTTACCATCCTTTGTTCAAAATTTGTTGCTGTTCACTCACAATAGAGTGTAGGCCTTACATTGCTACAGATCTCCTCCCTTTTCAACCGTTGTAAGAGACTTTGTAAAGGGATCAAAAGGAAGACATAATTGGGATTCCAATCCAGGAGTTGAACAGTTGAAAGACTGGAGACAATGCCTGTGGACAACAACTGATCACACACCTCAAGCTCAGAAGCCATTGAGAGACATCATTTTTAGTCTCTTGGGCAGTTCTCGGAGATTCCTCCAGAATGGTGACAGGAGGATGGGACACAAACACATGAAAGTTTACAGTTCGAGTTGTTTTCACCTTGTGGACATTGTTGTGGTCATCTCACCCTCTAAACATGGTCTAGAAGAAGCATATACAAGATAGGAGTAAGGCAGTATGGTGTTTATGTTACTAGAGTAGGTATCCAGAGGCCTGAATTAATACGCCACAGAATCTGCATCAAAATATCACAAGGGTAGCTTTGACAATCAGATGAAGGACTTTTGCCTGAAACGTCAATTTTCCTGTCCTCAGAAGCTGCCTGACCTGCAGTGCTTTTCCAGCACCACTCTAATCTTGACCCTGATCTGCAGTCCTCACTTTAGCTTAGTTTTGACAATCAATTAGTCTAAAACCAAATCGGGAAATAAAAAGATGACACCAGTCAAAATAGTTACAAAGTTGCCAGATCATCATAAAACAAACTGGTCCACGAATGCCCTTTAGGTGAAGGATACCTGCAATCCTTGCCTAGTCTGCAACTTCAGGCACACTCTGACACTGTTGACTCTTAGCCTGACCTAGTCCAGCTAGCCACTCATTAAGGGAGAAACATTCACATTCAGAAAATTTTAGAAAACTAATAAGAACACAGCTAGGCAGGTGAACACAAGACAGAATGCCTTAGAATCTTTACATGGTATCATTCCTTCAAAAATTACATTCTTAGATTGTACAATTTACTAGGAAATAGTGTGACTGACTCTGAATGCATTAGGAGATTGGAACTGGGCTCCTTTCCCTAAGTTGCAGGAATGGTCGTGGATGAGGCATTTTTCTTAATTTGTTTCTCGCTCCACTCTTTTGCCAGCATGGGATTGGCCTCCTGATTTCTTTCTCCCAATGGAGATCCGTTTGCTAGTGCGCCTGCCTTTGATACTGAAGCAGTTGTTCACAGGAACTGGGCCAGGATTGGATGAAAGTCTGGCAATTACTCAGTTCAGACAGGCTCACTGAAATATTGAGCACATATTTCAGGTTAGCAACGCTTACTTTTTGTTCTGCAATTTATCTTGCATCTTTTATATGGAGGTTGAGATCCACAGTTACTCTGTGCTGTTTGTAGCATTTTGAATCATGGCCCTTTTGTTCAACATCACCAGCAGTCAAGGCTGCAAGTTTATATCGAACTGAAAGTATTTTCTTGACAGCAGAATGTTGACCGTGGAGTAGCTAAGTGGGTTTTCAAGGCAAGTATTCTTCTTTGAGGGCAGTCTCGTTTTAAACTGTGCAGTGCTTTATTCAGTACTCAGAGTTGCATTTTATTAAATGCCACCATTTCGTAAAGCTCCTATATCCTGGTGCATCTTGGTGAAATGTGATTGCACTCATCTGCTGCATCTGAGTGGAATTTAGCGCAATTGACAAATCTGGAGAGATCCTGAAAATGTAACTGAGATCATTTTCATTAAATCCTCAGTCTCCCTCCAAGTCAGCACTAGATGATGTGTTTATCATTAGTGTCAGCCTGGGAGTGTGCACCCCATCCCCTTCTGTGTACAAGCCCCACTGGAGTATATGATCCGGGCTGACACTCCCACTGAAGGAGTGCTGCACTGCCAGAGATGCTGTCTTTCAAATGATACATTAAGCCAAGGTAGAGTCTGTATTCACGTGGATTTAAAGCCCCTCAGCCTCTGAGGTGGATGCCCTGTTCAGCTTCTGTTACTCCCAAAAGCTTCTAAATCTATCAGGAGAGAGAAAAGGTGTCTTCTGCAGTAGTACCTTGCTAGCTCATTTTCCACTGTCTCTATAGAGCTGTTCGCAAAGATGGAAGAGAATTTTTTTTCAGAGATGATGACATGGATAAAGAACCTACTGGTTGAAAGTAACCCTCAGTACACTGTACAAAACAGAGGGAGTAACCCACCCTGGCTTGGTCAGTGCTTTGGCTGACATAGATACAATGTAGCACATATTTGCAAATTGCATTTGTTCTGCTAGTCTGTGCTGTAAATTCCTACCATTCTCTGAAAAGAGGGAATGAGGGAGACAAAGGAGGAGAAAGATGGTGGGGTGGGGGGAAATGGAAAATGCTCCACGCTTTGTGAGCAGCCCCCACCCTGCAAAAAGTCATGAGTTGATTGGGAGCTGTGCCTATTTTTGCAACTTGGGTTCCAAACATTCTTTTAAAAAAAACAAGTCCAAACAGGCTGTCATGAAACAGCTGTCTAGTGACTGTGTGTGTCAAAACATACACCTCAGGCACTCTGTTGTTGTTAGTGTCAGGGGTCCTCATTTCCTGATGTTATCTCCCCATCGGGGCATTACATCAGAAAAGGCTTTGCAAATAGTTAAAGGCACTCTCCCTGCCTGAAGATTACCTCTGCAACCTGACACTCGGAGCTGGCGCGATGCAGAAATTCACTCCAACTAGTATTAATGGAAATCAGAAAGATTTTGCAACATCCTTTTGACCCGTTGAGTGGGATTGGAGGACCCCGCCCTAGCCCCAGAATAAAGCTTGATCAGTAACAATGCCCAAGGGTACGCTGAACTCGTTTCGAGTAAAGCCTGTTTTCACACCAAAACTATCACATACAGTTAGCAGAGAGCGATAGTCAACCTCCCAGCGGTATCACGATATATGGGGGAAATTTAAACACCCAGTGATTGGAGAAAATCATGAGGAGACATGGAATTACCACAGAATCAGTGACTTGTCGCCCGGAGTTGATCAGAGACTGCAGTTAACAGTCACTAAAACCTTTATAGTTTAATGTTTGGTTTGCTCAAAAGGCTCTGGAAGAAAATAGGTAAAAACAATGACTGCAGATGCTGGAAACCAGAGTCTAGATTAGAGTGGTGCTGGAAAAGCACAGCAGGTCAGGATGCTGCCTGTACTGCTGTGCTTTTCCAGCACCACTAATCTGGAAGAAAGTACTTTGAGTTTTAGCCCTCCCCCCTACCTTTATTGGGAGTGCTACCCACCTGAGACACACACGATACTCCAGTCAGCCGCAGAAATCCTTGTCCTAATGGAGATAGCGCCTCTTAAATCTCCCGCAGTGATTAGTTACAATTCACTGGAACATCTTATTCATGAGGCGAAGCTCAACTCGGTGGACTCTAAGACGCGTGTCCCCTTTAAATGTTTAGGGGATTTTGCAAAACGGACAGAAATGTTTGGGGCAGGTTTGTCAGTGCGTGCTGCGTGGATAACCATGGGTACGCATATGATGTACAGGTCTGAATGTGATGTGAATGTTTGATGTGTGTGTGTGTGTAGATGGGTCAGTTTCACATCGTCGGTTACAACATAACCACTTCTCTCCCCCCCCCCCCCCCCCCAGCAAGACAGCACATTGTAACGCCTACCTTATCAGCATTACTCTATATTGCCTGCCCGTTACCAAACCCCTTCAAGCCATCCATTCGCACTTGCAGGGGCTAGTCTCTGAGCAATTCCCGGCACCGAGCGGTCCCTGCAGGTGGGGACCGCAGAATCGGAAGGCAGAATGCTGCAGTCTACCAGGCATATCTTTGCATCAGACTGCCCTGTTCAGAGAACTCGAATCTCCCATCCCGGGAAAAAAAAACGAGCACCTTCCACACCAACCTGCCCTGTGTACCTCACATCCACTGCTGCTCCATTCTGCAGAAACCTCCCAGTGATACAGTCTATCCATCAGCACCGTGCCAATAACGGAGGATGTGCGTGAGAGTGCATAGATCTGTGTGCATATCCATACACACCGTCATAGAGTCAAGCTGCACAGAAAACGTCCCTTCAGTCCAACTCCTCCATGCCGACCCGACATCCCAATCGGACATTGTCCCTTTTACCAGCACACGGCCCATGTCCCTCTAAACCCCTTCTAGTCATATACCCATCCAGATGCCTTTTAAATGTTGTAATTGTACCAGCCTCCACCACTTCCTCTGGCAGCTAGTTCTGACACCAGCCTTAGTGGAAAAAAAAGTTCCCCCTCAGGTCATTTTAAAATCTTTCCCCTCTCACCTTAAAACCTGTGTGCTCTAGTTTTGGATTCCCCCACCCTAGGGAAAAAAAACCTTGGGCTATTTACCCTATCCATGCTCCTTATGATTTTACACACATCTATAAGGTCATCCATCAGCCTCCGATGCTCCAAAGAAAAAAAGCCCCAGCCTATTCAGTCTCCCCCCCCATAACTCAAACCCTTCAATCCTTGCAATATCCTTGTAAAGCTTTCCTGCACCATCTCAAGTTTAACAACATCCTTCCTATAGCAGGGTGACCAGACCTGTATGCAGTTTTCCAAAAGTGGCCTAACCAATGTCCTGTACAACCACAACATGACCTCCCAACTACATAATGTTCTGACCAATGAAGACAAGAGGACTAATCACCACATTCACGACCCTGTCAGTGTGTGACTCCACTTTCAAGGAACCAAGTACCTACAAGGCAAGGTCTCTGTTATAAAAATACATATGTGTGTGCATTTTTCATTTTTGTCCAGATACATATGTCTACTTATCAATAGATTTATACTCTCAGCTGAGTGTTTTTGAACAATGATTGTGTAGGTGTGTATGATGTATGTGTGTTGAAGAATGTGTAGTGCATGTGGGTAACTATCAATATCTGCATGTGTGTATGTTACAATATGCATGTGTGGTCAACCTACTGAAAGTACCTCAAAGCATTGAAGGCACTTGACTTTCATAGGTTTGTCCAAAGCCAGTAGCAAGGAGTCCAGTCCAATGGAACAGTGCTTTCTCAATCCAGCATAGAGACACTAATCACAAAAAAAACCCAGCTCCACTTGACTGGATCCCTGACAAGACTCCTGAGGCTTTATGGACCAGGGCAGGTAATAGCAAATTCACCATAGCTCCAGAAGACTACAGGGTTGACCACATGAAAGAGGGAGAGGGACAAACAAACACAGACGATTTACAGGTCGCCATATCACAGGCAAGGGGACAGGCTGAGAAGGAGAGCCCTTCATGGCAACCTCAGACAATGTGGGAATTGAACTCATGCTGTTAGCACTCAGCTGCATAAACTAGCTATCCAGCCGACTGAGCTAACAGCCCATCTGTCAGGGCAAGACTCTCTCAGGAGGACAGCAGATACTCGATAGGGATAGTCTCAAAGAATCCCTGAAGTGAAACATTTGCCAATTTATTGGAGACCCTGGCCATGATGGACCAAACTGGATAAGGTTTATTCAGGAAGGCACTCAACACCTTGAGACACATTAGGATCACACAGAAGCTAAGCCGAGGAACTGCACAAACTGGCGAACAGCTCACCGACCCAGCCTTCTCAACACCATCTCTCTGCACATGACACAGGACGCCAATTACAGCTGGACTGCCCATTCACTGGAGAACCCATCAAACCGGAGTAGAAACGTCTCATCCTCACAGCTCAGGGTCTACCTAAGGCAGCAATTTCGAGAGTTACTCTGTGTGTGTGTGTGTGTGTAAAAAAAGTGTATGTATGTGAGACAGCACACATGACAGTGTGTTAATGTAAACCTATGAGAATGTAAATGATTTGTGAATGGGAATGTGTGTGTATATGGGGGGGGGGGAAGGAGGAGTGAAGAGAGAGGGATATAGAGTAGATGTGTGGGAGAGAGAATATTTGTGGGACAGTTGTATCAGATAGTTTGCGTACGAGTGAGAGATTGTTTGCATATGGGAGAGTGCTTGAGTGAGTGTGTCGTTAGACAGTTTATGAATACTCGTGGGAGAACATACAACAGAGCGTATGTGAGGGATTGTAGGAGAAAACGTGTGTGGAAGACTGCGAGTGAACATATGAGAGTGTATGGGCGAGAGTGGTGTGTGATTGTGTGCATGTGTTAGAACAGAAGTGTACTTGCGCGTATTGGGGGAGTATAAGCCTGCCTGTGTGTGTGAGACCATTATTTTCCCCATTAGGTTAACGCTAACATGAGGTTTATATCGCTTGTGTGTACATGCTATAAACAGCATAACAACTGCCTGACACAGTATAAATCGGGTACTAATGCAAGGAGTGACTACTTTCAATATAAGGAGAGCAGCCTGAAAAGCGGTGGAGTGAAAATATCACCTTTCAATGGATTCAGAAAACTTGTCATTCTCAAGTGGACCATCTTCACCGAGCTGCTAGTCCAGAGATACCACATAAAACGCCGAACAGACAGAAACCTGCAAGTTTAACCTAATCCAATTCTCCTCTCGTTCTGGCCCATCTCAGTGCTAAAACAGGGAAAGCACGTTGCGCTCCTGAGAGAGAGGCGAATTACAGACCTTACCTCTGTTTTGGGAATCACAATCCGAGGTGCAACAGTGCGAGTGATTCCCTTTGCGAAACATCGGCGTAAATCCCCGTGCGGACCCTCCGTGCAATCTTACTTTCTCTGAGTGAAGGCGTTTTCCATTGACCACTCTGCAACACAGGCATAGAGCACAGCTCTCAAAACACATTGGCTACTGCAGCGTTTCCCTCCGGTAAAACTATCTCCACGAAGCCACCGTGTACACACACAAAAAAAGAGTCCCGCATGACTTGGGTTAGATTGTAATGTAAACAAGAATGATGACTCCCACCCCCACACAGTACAGATAGCAGTGGCCCATGGGGCTGAACACCAACTCCTTATGTAGCTGTGAAATTTCCCATTTAAATTAATTTGGGCTCTGGTCGAGGTTAACAGAATTACTATGAGGGGTTTGCGTCAGGCAGCGACAGAGGAAGGAAACACGTTCTCTCATTGCAACGAAAGCTCACGCATCTGCAGATACTCAGCTGACTTTCCAAACTACTGCAGTGCAAGTCAGCAGAGATGTTGGCCACAGTCAGATACAAAAGGTGACAGATTTTGTGGTTTGTTTTATTGCTCTCTCTCTCTCTCATTTGGTGTTAGGACTTTGGTTTAGACCGTCCATCTGCTGTTCAATTAAATCTCCACTTATTTCCACCGAACCTGCCTCCAAGTTTATGACTCGGAGCACTTAACCGAACATCAAAATCTATCTAACTCAGCCTTGAAACCTCCGACTGATCGTATGCACACGCAAGTCGAGGGATTTTCCACCACACTTTATGTAATAGAGAATGAAGGCTTCCTGAAGGGAAGTTTTAAGATTACATTCTGACTCAGAATGTTGGTCACCCCAGAGACTTGAGCAAATGAGCTAGTCTGATACCGTGCAGATCCAGGAGAGCCGCATTACTACAGGCAACCACCTTCAGATGCCTCATTGAATTGCATGAAATGCTCACATTACAATGCTCAAAGAAAAGCAAATGAGTTCTCGCTGGCTAATATTCATTTCTCAATCAGCTTTGCTGAAAAGGATCATCATATCGTTGTTGTTTCTGGGAGTTTGCTATGCACAAATTGCCCATTGCATCTCTAAATTAAAACAGTAACCACAATTCAGAAGGAAGTACTTCATCATGGGCTGTGAAGCTCTTTGGGACATGAAATGCACAAGTTAAATTCCGCAATGACTTGTTGGAAATCCTCTCTTTGATTAATTTTGCTTGCATGAAATCTGACCTTTAATAAATGTAAGATTTGGCTCTTTAGAAACAGAATTCTTCACGACTTCCTCACTCTTGACTTTTACAAGTAATAACCATCCTTTTTAATCAACTGATTAAAATTTCTTGTTTATGCGTTTTTTTGGATGAGTTGGAATAATTAGAACAGCCCTGAATGATCTACAAAATACTGACTTTGCATTCCTTTTTCATCAATTTGTTTAATTGCATTCATCAGTAGAATGTGTTCGTAGACTAAACGATGCTACGCACCATTGCCTTGAGAATTCCTAAACTCCTCAAATAGAATTCAATTTATTTTAGAGTGACAAACAGAGGACGAGTTTACCAGAGTATAACGTTAAAGGTTGTACATTTACTTTACAGCGGTATCCAGACAGGCTCCAATGTTCCAAATCACTCCAGATTTGACTGCCCTTCATTCATTTTAGGTCTTTGTCTTGTTCTGGCTCCTTGCCTTTTCTCTCTTCCTCCTATAGTTCACCATGCTGACATAACTCAGCATTTCCTGGGGCAGCAAGATGGCTCAGTGATCAGCACTGCTGCTTCACAGTACCAGGGGCCTGGGTTCAATTCCACCTTTGGGTGACTGTTGGTGTGGGTTATGGGTGTCTTCTGGCTTTCTCCTAGAATCCAAAGATATATAGGTTCGGTGGATTAACTGTGGGGAATGCAGGGTCTGGGTGGGATGTTCTTTGTTGGGTAGATGTGGACTCAATGGCCAGCTTCCACATTGTATGCATTCTATGATTCTTCTTCACTCCTTCTGTGTCAGATAGTTTGGGCCTGAAGGGATGGAAGCATATCAATTGGAAAGGTTGGAATAATTAGTTTTGGTTTTGATTCCCTGGAGATGTTGGTGCAGTGGTAATTTTAAAAAAAACACTCACGAGCATCACTGGCTGGCCAGCATTTATTGACCATCTCTCATTGCCCTTGAGAAGATGGTGATGAGCTGCCCTCTTGAACCAATGCAGTTCATGTGCTGTATGGCAGACCCAGAATGCCCTGAGGGGGGAAGTCCCATGATTTTCACCCAGGGACACTAAAGGAACAGCGATACATTTCCAAGTCAGAATGATGATTGTCATGGAAGGGAACTTGCAGGTTGTGGTATTCCCATGTGTCTCCTGCCCTTGTCCATCTGGATTGAAGCAGTCATGGGTTTGGATTGTACTGTCTAAGGATATTGGGCAAATTTCTGCTGTACATACTGCTGCTATTGAGCGATGGAGGTGGAGGAAGTGGATACTTTCACCACGCCAGTAATTAGGGTCCCAGGCTAATGTTCTAACTTTCAACACAGGTTCAAGTCCTGCATGGTAGTTGGTGGAATTTAGATTCAAATAATGTTGTGGTTCTGTTCGCCGAGCCGGGCATTTGTGTTGCAGACATTTCGTCCCCTGTCTAGGTGACATCCTCAGTGCTTGGGAGCCTCCTGTGAAGCGCTTCTGTGATGTTTCCTCCGGCATTTATAGTGATTTGCACCTGCCGCTTCTGGTCGTCAGTTCCAGCTGTCCGCTGCAGTGGCCGGTATATTGGGTCCAGGTCGATGTGCTTATTGATTGTATCTGTGGATGAGTGCCATGCCTGTAGGAATTCCCTGGCTGTTCTCTGTTTGGCTTGTCCTATAATAGTGGTGTTGTCTCAGTCGAACTCATGTTGCTTGTCATCTGAGTGTATGGCTACTAGGGATAGCTGGTCATGTTGCTTTGTGGCTAGTTGGTGTTCATGGATATGGACCGTTAGCTGTCTTCCTGTTTGTCCTATGTAGTGTTTAGTGCAGTCCTTGCATGGGATGTTGTACACTACATTGGTTTTGCTCAAGCTGGGTATCGGGTCCTTCGTCCTGGTGAGTTGTTGTCTGAGAGTGGCTGTTGGTTTGTGTGCTGTTATGAGTCCTCGTGGTCGCAGCAGTCTGGCTGTCAGTTCAGAAATATTTTTGATGTATGGTAGTGTGGCTAGTCCTTTGGGTTTTGGCATGTCCTCATTCCGTTCTCTTTCCCTTAGGCATCTGTTGATGAAATTGCTGGGGTATCCGTTTTTGGCGAATACATTGTATAGGTGGTGTTCTTCCTCTTTTTGCAGTTCTGGTGTACTGCAGTATGTTGTGGCCCTTTTGAACAGTGTCTTGATGCAACTTCTTTTGTGTGTGTTGGGGTGGTTGCTTTCGTAGTTCAAGACTTGGTCTGTGTGTGTGGGTTTCCTGTATGCCTTTGTGGTGAAATCTCCAACGGAGAACACCTAACAGAGATTTCACCACAAAGGTATACAGGAAAGCCACATACACAGACCAAGTCCTAAACTACGAAAGCAACCACCCCAATACACAAAAGAAGTTGCATCAAGACACTGTTCAAAAGGGCCACAACACACTGCAGTACACCAGAACTGCAAAAAGAGGAAGAAGAACACCTAGACAACGTATTCGCCAAAAACGGACACCCCTGCAATTTCATCAACAGATGCCTAAGGGAAAGACAATGGAATGAGGACATGCCACAACCCAAAGGACTAGCCACACTACCATACATCAAAAACATTTCTGAACTGACAGCCAGACTACTGCGACCAGAAGGACTCATAACAGCACACAAACCAACAGTCACTCTCAGACAATAATTCACCAGGACGAAGGACCCGATACCCAGCATGAGCAAAACCAATGTAGTGTACAAAATCCCATGTAAGGACTGCACAAAACACTACATATGACAAACAGGAAGACAGCTAACGGTCCACATCCATGAAACCAACTAGCCACGAAGCGACATGACCAGCTATCCTTAGTAGCCACACACTCAGATGACAAGCAACATGAGTTTGACTGGGACAACACTACTATTATAGAACAAGCCAAACAGAGAACAGCCAGGGAATTCCTAGCGGCGTGGCACTCATCCACAGATACAATCAATAAGCAAATTGACCTGGACCCAATATACCGGCCACTGCAGCGGACAGCTGGCACTGACGACCGGAAGTGGCAGGTACAAATCACTATAAATGCCGGAGGAAACATCACAGAAGCGCATCACAGGAGGCTCCCAAGCACTGAGGATGTCACCTAGACAGGGAAAGAAATGTCTGCAACACAAATTCCCAGCTCGGCGAACAGAACCACAACAACGAGAACTGAGCTACAAATCTTCTCCCAAACTTTGAGATTCAATTAATGAATCAGGAATATAGTACTGTAACTGCTGGACATCTACCTACAAACAGAAAATGCTGAGAGAAACTCAGCAGGTCTGGCAGCATCTGTGTGGAAAGTGAAAAAGAGTTAACGTTTTGAGTTTGAAATGACTTCTTCAGAACAGTAAAGGTTGGAAAGTTGTGTTTTTTAATTCTGTTGATGGAGGGGAAGAGGAGAGAGTGGAACAGATTGTGAGAATGTCCAGAGCAAAGGACATAGGAGTTGCTAATGGTAATGAATCAGAGATACAGCTATAAAATGAGTGTAAATGAGAGACACGAAAAGGAGAATATTAGGTTGCTGTGCAGAGAGAAAAGTCAAACAAGACCTGGCTGTGGGAAAGGGGAAGTGTAAGAAAAATAGAGGTGATTACAGAATAAAACCTACTGTTTTCCCACTACTTTCAGTTCTGGATAAGTCATATTGGATTCAAAATATTAATTATTTCTCTGCACAGATGCTGCAACACTTGCTGAGTTTCTCCAGCACTTTGTTTTCTTTCCAGATTTTATTATGCCTTCAGGGCTGAAATCGGTGGATGTGGTTGGTTTGGCCTACACTTGACTCTAATCCCACATTACATATCATTCATGAAGGATTGCAACATGGTGTGATGGGAAGTCTCATGTATCCCTTTGACTCCGTAACCTGGATTGGTAAAAGCAGCAGCCCTTTCTGTGGGTGTCATTGGATGAGAGGCAGGGAACTGTGAATCAAACTAATAAACCACCCAATTTAAAACAATTTTTTTTTCAACAATGAGAACACCTAGAGGCAAAACAAACATGTTCCATACTTTCAAATATAAACAGCAGATGTGGACAACTGTTGCATAGTGAGCTGATAGTCCAGCAACATCTTGATGTGGAAAGATAACAAATGGGAGAAATGCGTTGCCAATGTGACTAACTCATGACACAATTGATTTAATTTGGTGGAATAAACATTTAGGGATGACCCAAAGAATACTTGGTATCTAAAATAACAAATACATTTCAATGTTGAGGACAAGTTACATGACTATATATTCTTGCCCAGTATATATTTATTTGCTGACATGTGAATAGACAAGAGCACTTGGCATATGAATATGTGTTCTGAAGAATGGTCACTGGACCCAAAACGTTAACCCTGCTTTAAGACCATAAGATATAAGAGCAGAAATGAGCCCGTTCAGCCCATTGAGTCTGCTCCATCATTCAATCATGACTGATAGGTTTTTCAAACCAATTTTCCTGCTTTCTCCCCATAACCTTTGGCAGTCAAGAACCTATCTCTCTCTGTTTTAAATCTACTCAATGACCTGGCCTCCACAGCCTTCTGTGGCAATGAATTCCACAGATTCACCACTCTCCGGCTGAAGAGGTTTCTTCACATCTCCATTCTAAAAAAATCTTCCCTTTACTCTAAGGCTGTGTCCTCAGGTCCTCATCTCTCCTGCCAATGGAAAAGTCTTCCCTATGTCCACTCTGTCCAGGCTGTTCAGTTTCAATCAGATCCCCGCTCATCCTTCTAAACACCATCAAATACAGTCCCAGAGTCCTCAAATGTTCCTCATATGTTAAGCTTTTCATTGTGTGTGTGTGTGTGAGAGAGAGAGAGAGAGCGCGTGTACGTGGCAGCATATGTGTGCACAGCAAGATCCCACAATGCATCTAATGAACAGCCAAACTGACACTTCCTGACTGTTGAGAAGAAAATAGAATCATTGACTAGAAACCTTAGTTCTGTTTTCCCTTTGACAGTTACTGTCCAATCTGCTGAGGAATGCTAGTGTTTTCTGAGCCTGAGAAAGTTTGCTGACCGTGATGCCTCATCCCTCTGAACCCATTCTGCCTCAGTCTGGTTTTGCTTTTGATCAAAACAATGGGACTAAATAAAGTCTTCCTCTGCAACAAGACCACTTCTAATCATTTACATCTCCTTTTCCTCTGTACAATAGTCTTTCTGCCCCCCAAACCCCCATCCCAATCATTTACCTTCTCTGTTTTGGAGGAAATATTCCTTTAACTTGTCATTGATGTCACCTCTGGCCTTTCAGTGCCCGTAGTCTCAATCTAAGACAAACCAGGGCGAGACTTATATAGTCAATAGTCGGGCTCTGGGTAATGTTGCTGAACAGAGGTGCATAGTTCTTTAAAAATTGTATCGCAGGTTGACAGGTTGGTGAAGAAGGCGTTTAGCATGTTTGCCTTCATTGACCAGAGTATTGAGTATTGAGTATAGGAGTTGGGATGTCATGTTGCTGTTGTACAGGATATTGATGAGGCCTCATTTGGAGTACTATATACAGTGTCCAGAGATGTAGAGGAAAGGATTGCAAAGGTGATTTTGGATAGGAGCGAGAGTAACAGGGTGGTTGTTATGGGGGCCTTTAACTTTCCAAATATTGACTGGGAATACTATAGTTCAAGTACTTGAGACAGGTCAGTTTTTGTCCAGTGTGTGCAGGAGGGTTACCTGACACAGTATGTAGACAGGCCAACAAGAGGCAAAGCCACATTGGATTTGGTACTGGGAACTGATCAAGTGTACCCGAGAACTCTGTGGGAAGCTAGAGAAGTAATTGCTGGGCCTCTTGCTGAGATATTTGTATCATCGATAGTCACAGGTGAGGTGCCAGAAGACTGGAGGTTGGCAAACGTGGTGCCACTGTTTAAGAAGGGCGATAAAGACAAGCCAGAGAACTATAGACTGGTGAACCTGACCTCGGAGTTGGGCAAGTTGTTGGATGGAATCCTGAGGGACAGGATTTACGCGTATTTGGAAAGGCAAGGACTGATTTGGGATAGTCAACATGGCTTTGTGCGTGGGAAATCATGTCTCACAAACTTGATTGAGTTTTTTGAAGAAGTAACAAAGAAGATTGATGAGGGCAGAACAGTAGATGTGATCTATATGGACTTCAGTAAGGTGTTCGACAAGGTTTCTCATGGGAAACTGATTAGCTAGGTTAGATCTCACGGAATACAGGGAGAACTAGCCATTTGGATACAGAACTAGCTCAAAGGTAGAAGACAGAGGGTGGTGGTGGTGGAGGGTTGTTTTTCAGACTGGAGGCCTGTGACCAGTGGAGTGCCACAAGGATCGGTGCTGGGCCGTCTATTTTTTGTCATTTACATAAATGATTTGGATGCGAGCATAAGAGGTA
This sequence comes from Hemiscyllium ocellatum, assembly GCF_020745735.1. Taxonomy (NCBI): domain Eukaryota; kingdom Metazoa; phylum Chordata; class Chondrichthyes; order Orectolobiformes; family Hemiscylliidae; genus Hemiscyllium; species Hemiscyllium ocellatum. Next base: position 88,708,056 of record NC_083410.1, read on the forward strand.
CAGTTAATAAGTTTGCACTTGACACCAAATTGGAGGTGTAGTGGACAATGAAGAGGGTTACCTCAGATTACAACAGGATCTGGACCAGATGGGCCAATGGGCTGAGAAGTGGCAGATGGAGTTTAATTCAGATAAATGCGAGGTACTGCATTTTGGGAAAGCAAATCTTAGCAGGACTTATACATGTAATGGCAAGGTCCTAGGGAGTGTTGCTGAACAAAGAGACCTTGGAGTGCAGGTTCATAGCTCCTTGAAAATGGAGTCACAGGATAGTGAAGAAGGCATTTGGTATGCTTTCCTTTATTGGTCACAGTATTGAGTATAGGAGTTGGGAAGTCATGTTATGGCTGTGCAGGACATTGGTGAGGCCATTGTTGGAATATTGCATGCAATTCTGGTCTCCTTCCTATCAGAAAGATGTTGTGAAACTTGAAAGGGTTCAGAAAAGATTTTCAAGGATGTTGACAGGGCTGGAGGATCTGAGCTATAGGGAGAGGCTGAACAGGCAGGGGCTGTTTTCCCTGGAACATTGGAGGCTGAGGGGTGACCTTATAGAGGTTTACAAAATTATGTGGGGAATGGATAGGATTAATAGATAAAGTCTTTTCCCTGGGGTCAGGGAGTCCAGAACCAGAGGGCATACGTTTAGGGTGAGAGGGAAAAGATATAAAAGAGACCTACGGGACAATTTTTTCACGCAGAGGGTAGTACATGTGTGGAATGAGCTGCCAGAGGATGTGGTGGAGGCTGGTAAAATTGCAACGTTTAAGAGGCATTTGGATGGATATATGAATAGGAAGGTAAAAACAATGACTGCTGATGCTGGAAACCAGATTCTGGATTAGTGGTGCTGGAAGAGCACAGCAGTTCAGGCAGCATCCAAAGTGCAGCCCTGCTTTTGCCCGAAACGTCGATTTCACTGCACTTTGGATGCTGCCTGAACTGCTGTGCTCTTCCAGCACCACTAATCCAGAATATGAATAGGAAGGTTTTGGAGGGATATGGGCCGGGTGCTGGCAGGTGGGATAAATTGGGTTGGGATAGCTGGTTGGCATGGACGGGTTGGACCGAAGGGTCTGTTTCCATACTGTACATCTCTATGACTCTATGACTCTAATTAATGTTAGATTTGGAGGTAGCTGAAAATGTGTTGCTGGTTAAAGCACAGCAGGTTAGGCAGCATCCAAGGAACAGGAAATTCGACATTTCGGGCCAGAGCCCTTCATCAGGAATGAGGAGAGGGTGCCAGGCAGGCTAAGATAAAAGGTAGGGAGGAGGGACTTGGGGGAGGGGCAATGGAGATGTGATAGGTGGAAGGAGGTCAAGGTGAGGGTGATAGGCCGGAGTGGGGTGGGGGCGGAGAGGTCAGGAAGAAGATTGCAGGTTAGGAGGGCAGTGCTGAGTTCGAGGGAATCGACTGAGACAAAGTGGGGGGAGGGGAAATGAGGAAACTGGAAAAATCTGAGTTCATCCCTTGTGGTTGGAGGGTTCCCAGGCGGAAGATGAGGTGCTCTTCCTCCAACCGTCGTGTTGTTAAGTTCTGGCGATGGAGGAGTCCAAGGACCTGCGTGTCCTCAGTGGAGTGGGAGGGAGAGTTAAAGTGTTGAGCCACGGGGTGGTTGGGTTCGTTGGTCCGGGCGTCCCAGAGGTGTTCCCTGAAACGTTCCGCAAGTAGGCGGCCTGTCTCCCCAATATAGAGGAGGCCACATCGGGTGCAGCGGATGCAATAGATGATGTGTGTGGAGGTGCAGGTGAATTTTTGGCGGATATGGAAGGATCCCTTGGGGCCTTGGAGAGAAGTAAGGGAGGAGGTGTGGGCGCAAATTTTGCATTTCCTGCGGTTGCATGGGAAGGTGCCGGGAGTGGAGGTTGGGTTGGTGGGGGGTGTGGACTTGACGAGGGAGTCACAAAGGGAGTGGTCTTTGCGGAACGCTGATCGGGGAAGGGAGGGAAATATATCCCTGGTGGTGGGGTCCGTTTGGAGGTGGCGGAAATGACGGTGGATGATACGTTGTATACGGAGGTTGGTGGGGTGGTAGGTGAGAACCAGTGGGGTTCTGTCTTGGTGGCGGTTGGGGGGCGGGGCTCAAGGGCGGTGGAGCGGGAAGTGGAGGAGATGTGGTGGAGGGCATCGTCGATCACGTCTAGGGGGAATCTGCGGTCCTTAAAGAAGGAGGCCATCTGGGCTGTACGGTATTGGAACTGGTCCTCCTGGGAGCAGATGTGGCGGAGACGAAGGAATTGGGAATATGGGATGGCGTTTTTACAGGGGGCAGGGTGGGAGGAGGTATAGTCCAGGTAGCTGTGGGAGTCAGTCGGTTTATAGTAGATGTCTGTGTTGAGTCGGTCGCCCGAGACAGAAATGGAAAGGTCTAGGAAGGGGAGGGAGGAGTCTGAGACAGTCCAGGTGAATTTGAGGTCGGGATGGAAGGTGTTGGTAAAATTGATGAACTGTTCAACCTCCTCGTGGGAGCATGAGGCAGCGCTGATACAGTCATCGATGTAGCTGAGGAAAAGGTGGGGTGTGGTGCCAGTGTAGTTGCGGAAGATGGACTGTAGATTTGGAGGTAGGTGAGCACTTTGGTGATAGTGACCACAGTATGGTTATGTTTACTTTAACAATGGAAAGGGATAGGTATATATCGCAGGGCAAGAGTTATTGCTGGGGAAAGGCAATTATGATGTGATTAGGCAAGATTTAGGATGCATAGAATGAAGACGGAAACTGCAGGGAGTGGGCACAATTGAAATGTGGTGCTTATTCAAGGAATAGCTACTGCATGTCCTTGATAAGTGTGTACCTGTCAGGCAGGGAGGAAGTGGTCGAGTGAGAGAGCCGTGTTTTACTAATAAAATTGAATTTCTTCTCAAGAGGAAGAAGGAAGCTTATGTTAGGATGAGACATGAAGGCTCATTTAGGGCACTTGAGAGTTACAAGCTAGTCAGAAAAGACCTAAAGAGAGAGCTAAGAAGAGCCAGGAGGGGACATGAAAAGTTGTTGGCAGATATAATCAAGCAAAACCCATAGGTATATCAGGAAAAATTTGGGCCAATCAAGGACAGTAGTGGGAAGTTGAGCATGGACTCCAAGGAGATAGGAGAAGCGCAAAATGAATATTTTTTGTTAGTATTCACACTGGGGAAAAGCTAATATTGTCGAGGAGAATACTGAGTTACAGGCTACTAGACTAGACGAGCTTGAGGTTCACAAGGAGGTGGCGTTAGCAATTCTGGAAAGTATGAAAATAGGTAAGTCCCCTGGGCCAGATGGAATTTTCCTAGGATTCTCTGGGATGCCAGGGAGGAGATTACAGAGCCTTTAGCTTTGATCTTTATGTTATCATTGTCTACAGAAATAGTGTCACATGACTGGAGGATAGCAAATGTTGTCCCCTTGTTCAAGAAGGGGAGTAGGGACAGTCCTGATAATTATCGACCGGTGAGCCTTACTTTTGTTGTGGGTAATGTGTTGGAAAAGGTTATAAGAGATAGGATTTATAATCATCCAGAGAGGAATAAGTTGATTAGGGATAGTCAACATGGTTTGTGGAGGGTAGGTCATGCCTCACAAACCTTATTGAGTTCTTTGCGAAGGCGATCAAACAGGTGGATGAGGGTAAAGTGGTTGATGTGGTGTATATGGATTTCAGTAAGGTGTTTGATAAGGTTCCCCATGGTAAGCTATTGCACAAAATACAGAGGCATGGGATTGAGGGTGATTTAATGGCTTAGATCAGAAATTGGCTAGCTGAAAGAAGACTGAAAGCTGAAAGCTGAAAGGTGGTGGTTGATGGGAAATGTTCATCCTGGAGTTCAGTTATTAGTGGTGTACCTCAATGATCTGTTTAGGGCCCACTGCTGTTTGTCATTTTTATAAACAACCTGGATGAGGACGTAGAAGGATGGGTTAGTAAATTTGCAGATGACACTAAGGTCGGTGGAGTTGTGAACAGTGCCAAAGGATGTTGAGGTTACAGAGGGACATAGATAAGTTGCAATGCTGGGCTGAGAGGTGGCAAATGGAGTTTAATGTGTGAGATCATTCGTTTTGGAAGGAGCAACAGGAATAAAGACAACTGGGCTAATGGTAAGATTCTTGGCAGTGTAGATGAACAGAGAGATCTCAATGTTCATGTACATAGATCCCTGAAAGTTGTCACCTAGGTTGATAAGGTTGTTAAAAAGGTATATGGTGTGTTAGCTTTTATTTATAGAGGGATTGGGTTTCAGAGCCATGAGGTCATGCTGCAGCTGTACAAAACTCTGGTGCGGCCGCACTTGGAGTATTGTGTACAGTTCTGGTCACAGCATTGTAGGAAGGATGTGGAAGCTTTGGAATGGGTTCAGAAGAGATTTACACAGGATGTTGCCTGGTATGGAGGGAAGGTCTAATGAGGAAAGTCTGAGGGACTTGAGGTTGTTTTCATTAGAGCGAAGAAGATTGAGAGGTGACGAAATTGAAACACGTAAGATAATCAGAGGATTAGACATGGTGGATAGTGAGAGCCTTTTTACTCGGATGGTGATGGCGAGCATGAGGGGACATAGCTTTAAATTGAGGGGTGACAGATATAGGACAGATGTCAGAGGTAGTTTCTTTACTCACAGTAGTATGGGCATGGAACACCCTGCCTGCAATAGTAATAGACTCACCAACTTTAAGGGCATTTAAATGGTCATTGGATAGATATATGGATGAAAATGGAATAGTATAGGTTAATGGGCTTCAGATTAGTTCCACAGGTTGGTGCAACATCGAGGGCCGAAGGGCCTGTTCTGCACTGTAATGTTCTATGTTCTATGTTCTGGTTGCCCTGCTTTAGAGAGGATAATATCATTTGGAGAGGATTGAGAAGAGATTTACAAGACTGTTACTGGGAGTGGAGGGTTTGAAATATAAGGAGAGGCTGGATAAGCTGGGACTATTTTTCACTGGAGTGCAGGAGGTTGAGGGGTATAAAATGGAGGATTATAAAATCTAAAGGGGTATGGATAAGATCTTTTCCCTGGAGTTGGGGAGTTAAAAACTAGAAGGTATAATTTTAAGCTGAGAGGCGAAAGATTTAAAAGGGATCTGAGGGGCAACGTTTTCACACAAAGGGTGGTTTGTATGTGCAATGTATTGCCAGAGGCAGTGGTTAACTCAGGTACAGTTACAAAGTTTAAAATACTTTTGGACAGGTACATGAATAGGAAAGGTTTAGAGGGATTGGGTCAGACACAGGCAAGTGGGAATCTTTTAGTTTGGGAAAATTGGTTAGGGTGGATAAGTTGAACCAAAAGACCTGTTTCTGTGCTGTACATCTGTATGACTCTGAGACCCACTGCTCCCTTTCTGCAATCAAATTCATGCTTAATCTGAGCTATGGCATGTGCAAAGTGATTCTTGAGAGGGACAGCTTACTTGTGACCTCTGGCTTCAGAAACTCTTCAACACTAGGTTCCTTCACATCCTTTCCATGTCTGGTGGGCTCTAATTAATAGAGACTGATTGGCCTGGCTATTCATCAACTCCTGCTGTTATTCCACCATGGGACTACCAGAATAACTAGATATAACTTGATCTTTTAACATCAAACAATTCTCTGTTCCTATTATACTTATGGATCATCCTGGAGATCAAGGGTAAACCATATATTTCCCTTCCCTATCACAAACCTACTGCCACAAACCTTGTGAGGTAAATTCAACCCTTAGTAATTATTATGACAAGAGGAAACTTTCCCTCCTGGTTCTTCCTGACCTGTTTGCGGGTTGGCTATACCATCCTTCTCCTTTGCCTCTACCCTGTTGTCGAGTTGGATTTTATTGCTCTTACATGCTCCCATTCTCACCCAATCACAGCCAGAGAATCACTTGCAATGGTTTTTCGCCCTGCTTCTGCACACTTACCTCGGGTGCCCTTCAAAGATTGATCCTGAGCTCCCTCTTATTTCTCATCCATTTGCTAGTCTTTGAGAAAACAGTGTTCATTTTTACATGCATCCTGACGATGTCCTGCTCTATTATCCAGCTGGCACCATATCCCTCAGGCACAAGTAGGTACTGCAAATGCTAGAGATTCGAGTCAGGAAGAGTCTAATTATTCCTGATGAAGGGCTTTTGCCTGAAACGTCGATTTTCTGGCTCCTCAGATGCTGCCTGACCTGCTGTGCTTTTCCAGCACCACTGTAATCTTGACCATATCCCTTCAGCCAATTCCCTTCACATTAACCTTACACGCTAATCTTCACACTTTACACCTTTACCTAACCTCACTAGCTTGTGAGAGAGGCTTACTTGAAGAATGAGGGGCCATCTTATCAAAACCTCTAAAATGCTAACAGGACTAGGCAGGGTAAATGCAGAAAGGATAATCCCAACGAGTGGGGAGTTCAGTATCAAAGGTCACAGTGTAAGGATACAGGGTAGGCCATTTAGAACTGAGATAAGGAGAAATTTTGCCACAAATGAAAGTGGCGAGCCTGTGAGAATCTCTGCCCCAGAGAGTGATTCAGGTCAAAACATTGAACACTTTCAAAAGGAGATAGCTAGAATTCTTAGGGCCAAAGGGATCAAAAGAAATGGGAGAAAGTGGGAACGGGGGTGATCAGCCATTATCGAATTGGGTGGCACAGCAGAATCGAAGGGCTGAATGGCCTACTCCTGCTCCTATTTTTTATGTTTCCAAAACAGCAGCTATTGTTCTGTGGCTTCAGTGAAGGTACACTCTGACACTGCCTGCCTGATGTGCATCTCCTTTGGAGGCTGGACTCAGAAAGACATATGAAGGTAAGAAAGGTACCTCTTGTCTGATCTGGTTTGGAATTAGGGATCCCAGTAAAGATTAGAAGATTTGCGCATTGCTTTTAGTCCCCACTCCAACTGTTCTCGATACCAACTCCATCCCGCTCCCTGTATCAATCTGAGAGTAAGCCAGTATGTTAAAGTTGATCCCCAGGTGAGTTTCCATTCTTGTATTCATACCTCAGACTGCCTACTTGCATGTCTGTAACAATGCTTGACAAATGCTCAACCCTAACCGTAACCTTAACCCTGCCTCAATTCATCCTCCGAGGCCATCATTCCTTACTCCGTTACCTCTGGTCTCAACAATTCTAACATACTTCTGGTTGTTTTCATACATTTCACCTTCCAGAATCTTGAAGTAATCCAAAACTGTGTTGCCCATGTCTTTATTCAAAGTGAGTCCCATTTACCTCTGGCTCCTAGCCAAGTAATGTCTTCGGAACATGAGAACAGGAATAGACCATTCAGCCTGTCGATCCTGTTGCACCGTTCAATGTGATAATGGCTGATTGAGCACTTCAATGCCTTTGGAATACTGTATCCCCATTACCCTGTATGCCACTCGTAATCAGAAATCTGGGAATCTTTACCAGAAACATACTGAAGGACTGAGCTTTCACACCCTGTCTACCAGAGAATGGCAGAGCTGAGTAAGAGGGTGGCATGGTGGCTCAGTGATTAGTACTGCTGCCTCACAGTGCCAGGGACCCAGGCTTGATTCCAGCCTCAGGCAACATCTGTGTGCAGTCTGCATGTTCACCCCGTGTCTGCGTGGGTTTTCTCTGGGTGCTCCAGTTTCCTCCCACAGTTCAAAGATGTACAGATTTGTGGATTGGCCATGCTAAATAGCCCATAGAGTCCAGGGATATGCAGGCCAGATGGGTTAGCCATGGGAAAATGCAGGATTACAGAGATAAGATTGAGGGGAGGTGGGGGGTGGGAGGGGCAGGGTTGGAGTTGAGGGTGTCGGTGGATGGTCTTTGGAAGGTCAGTATGGACTCAATGGACCAAATAGCCTACTTTCACACTGTAGGGATTCAATGATTCCAAAAGAAAACTGTCCTCATCTCAGACAGAGGTTGTTGAGGAAATTCTGATGCAAAATTGCTCTTAATTTTAAATTGTATTCCCTAGTTCTACACTTGTCAATCAGAGGAAATGTTTTACCTACATCAAACTTGTCCAACCCTTTCAGTATTTTGTAAGTTTCAATGCCATCACCTCTCATTCTTAGAAACTCGATGGTATACTGGCTCAGTTTTCCCCAGTTTCTCCTCATCGGACATCCTTGACAACCTGGGAACAAACCTGGTGAATTCTTGCTGCACTTCCTCTGTGACAATAACACCCTTCCTGAGATAAAGAAATCAAAATTGCACACAGTGCTCCAGAGTAGTCTAATCAAGCTTTGAGAGAATTGAAACAAGCCTTCACTACTGCTGTCCTCACATCCTTTTACAATAAAGGTCAACATTGCATTAATCTTCCCAATAGCTCGCCAGATCTATATGTTAGCCTTCAGTAACTTATTGACAAGGACACCTAAGTCCTTTAATACATTTGCAATCTCTAACCTCTTCCCGTTCAGGAAATGCTCTGCGTATCTATTTCTCCTCCTGGGATAATCTACATTTTTGCACAATATATTCCATCTGCCATGCTCTTGCCCATTCACTAAGCCTGTCCACATCTTCCTTTAACATCTTCCTCATGACACACATTCCTACTTCACTTTGCAACATGAATTGACTTGGTCTAATTCTTATCCTTGCTTTTCAATCCCTCCTGTCTCTGAAATCTGCTCCAGACCCACAATCCTCTGGGATAACTATACTGACCTAATTCTGATCTCTTGTAAATCATCAGTTTTAATCCCTCCACTACTGTGTGCTGTGCCTTAAATTGCCTTACCCTCAAACTGTCAAATTGCCTCTGTGCACATCCCTGCCTCCTTACTTCACTTTCCTCCTTTAAGAGATTGTTTAAAACCTAAATCCTTGACCATGCTTCTGGTCAGCCAGCATAGAATGTGACTTGCTGTCATATTTTGAAATGCTTCAGTGAAGCCCCTTGGGACAAATGTGCTCTATACACAAAGGTTGCTGGAACTCAACATTTGTTTTAGAAATTCGTCAGCTACCTCTGCCTCCTCCATCATATTTGTTTTCCTGTCATGTGTCTCACTGTGCCCGACAAGTTAAATTCATGATGTTACTTTGGCTTTCAGCACTGCCTTGGGCTAGTTCCATCCCAGTCCAAGTAACCTGCTTCAGTTACATTGCCATCACTGCTTTCCTCCTCCCTCTGCTTGACTTTTGTAGGCTTGGCTTTCAGTCATTGATCCCTTTCTCTGGAAGTCTATCTCTTTCCATGGCAGACCTCCAAAGTTGTTCACCTACTTCCCTTCATTCAACCTTCCGTTTGTGCTCCATGTTCAGCTCAGTCCATTGTAAAGTGCACAGAGGCATTCAGTCTTGCTTTTGCTCTGATTGAGTCAGAGGCGATTCCTGAATATATTACAGGCTTCATCTTGTGGAGCTACCTTCTGATCTGGGGTCTAGTTGGATTGAAGTGACGGGTCTAGTATGAATGAAAACAAAAACAGAAATTGCTGGAAAAGCTCAGCAGGTCCGGCATCTGTGGAGAGAAATCTGAGCTAATGTTTCGGTTCTCAGAACTGGACTCGAAAAGTGAATTCTGATTTCTCTCCACAGGTGCTGCCAGACTTGCTGAGTTTTTCCAGCAATTTCTGTTTTTGTTTCTGATTTCAAGTGTCTGCAGTTCTTTTGGTTTTTATCTAACATGAATGGAGTTGTCTCCAAATCTGTACTTTGCAATTAATTGAACATTCTGAAGTGTACAGTTGTCGTCCTAATGCAACGAACAAAGTAACCAGATCACATTCAGCAAATCCCCACAAGTAGCAACTTGTTACTGAGCATTGAATTGACCTGAATGATATTGTGGGGGTGGGGGTGGGGGTGGGGTGTACGTATTGGCCAGAACCTCCCTGCTCTTCTGTACAATGCTGTGGGTTTTTATGTGCCCACGTGAGAGACCTCAGCTGAACAAAAAAAACCTTGAGAAAGTCTTGCATTACAATGAAATAGTAACACATTATTTTGCAAATGTTGTCTTGGCTTATTTGCTGGAGGTGTTAATTCAGTTATTTCACAACAGCTGAGAGAGGTGTCTCAGATGAATGCATGAAGTGCTTGTACATACGTATCCTAGAGAATTATTGTGGGAACTTTGACCCTCAGCTCATTTTGGCCAGTGCTGTAATTGATATTATGTTCTTTTGACAGTATGCTGCTCCCAAATCCTCCATAGTAATCACTGGCATTTTTCCCACTTTCAGCATCTACCTTGTGTGTTTCTACATTGAGTACCATCTGTACTATCTTACCAACCACAAGCAGGATGTTCTACATTAACCTTGATATCACCTTCCAACTCCAGTATGTCTCCCTTTACTCAAAGCTGAATATGTAGGAAAACAGTGAATGAATTATGAGATGGCTATCTCTTTGACAGTGGCTATTCTCAACCCTTTTACAAAGCATTGACTGTCAGACCAAGTGTGTATTCAATGCCTGATTTCTGATCAAAGACCGATTGCACCCCAATAATGCTCTCCTATAACCTCTCCCAGGAGGCAAAAGATACAGAAGTCTGAACACACGCACCAGCAGGTTTAGGAACAGCTTCTTCCTGGCTGTTATAAGACTGACGAATGGACTCTGTCACCTTAAATAATGCTGATCTTGCCAACGTTGATCTCGCCTAGTGCACGCCCTGTGTAATGTAACTTGTATGCCTCTGTTTAAGTTATTTTGACTGGTATATCCTTGCTTACTATGATATTCTTGTACTGCTCATAAACAAAACCTTTCGCTGTATCTCAGTACATGTGACAATAAATCAATCAATTTCTTTTTAAAGGAGAAAACAGCTCAGAAGAACAAGAATGTATCACCTCAACCTTTCTCAAGGCTCCAGCCCAGAAATTCCTGCTAGAGTCACAGTAAGAGGTGAGGGTACTAGAACCAAGGCTTTTACTTATGTTATGCCCTCAGCATAACTAGATGGCCCAGGAAATTTCAGAGGAGCATTTTCAAGATATCTCTGACTCTGAACCTCATAAAGATTTTTTGGATGGTGGTGAAAAGTTCAGTCAGAGTGAAGATATACAATGATGTGCAAGAGGCCTGACACGAGGGACCAGAGGATGACAGGGCTGGATGAGGTTATGGAAATAGGAGATGTTAAGTCCATGGAGGGATTTTAACACAAGGTTGAAAATTTTAAATCTGAGGTGTTGCCAGACCTGGAACCAATTTAAATTGGTGAACGCAGGGGATGATTAATGAACTTCGGTGTGAGTTAGGACGTGGATAGCAGAGGTTAGGATAAGCTTCAGTATTTTTAAGCTTGTGAGGTGGACAGCGGATCATTTAATATGAGAATTGAAAGGGCTGGAAGCGTTGGACAGAAGGGATAAGCATGCTGTCGGGCTGATTAAAGAAATGTCAGCACAGAGGAACAGTGCTGAAGCCTTGGACACAGTGACGGAGAATGCTATGTCAGCCAAAGACAGGGTGCTAGCAAGACCCATTTGGAACTCGACTGGAATCTTAACCAGCTCAATTTCTCCACAAGGACCTATGCCAGCAGCTATCTGGCAATTGATTCAACTCTGCTGTCACTTTGAGATGGAAGTGTATCTTCTTAAGCATTGGCAAAATGATAGCAAATTAATCCTGTGTGAAGCGTGTAAACTGGGAGACATGGTTAGCAACAGCTAGGGACCAGGGACTCTGTATGGGATCTGTTCACCTGAATGTATGCATGGGCCCCCAATAAAATGTCGATTCATTGATTTTGCATTCAAAACTATTTGAAAAGACATTTATATCCATTGCACACTGACTGATATTGAGTCCCAGTCAAGGGAAGACCCCTTTCTAAAATAAATTCTATTCCGTGTGTTCATTTCCCTCCATGGCCTTGTCCATCCTCATCTTCCAGGTAACAACGTTGGAACTTCCTGTGATGCACCATTTCTGCTGGCCTAATGTGCATCCCTCTTGTTTTGTTTTGCTCTTGTTAGCTGTGCCTTCAGCGGCCTACATCCCAAAATCTGGAATTACGCCCTAAAAACCCCTTTATTGCTTCACAGCTCTCTCTTTTGAGACACTCTTGTAAGCTTACGTATTTGTCTAAATGCTTGACACCTCTAACTATCTTTTTTGGTCAAGCTCCCATGATGCACCTTAGAACATGTTTCTCCATGAGAAGCTAAACGTCAGTGTAAATTTCTGCTTCTAAATACTTGGGGCATCTGGACTGAAAGTAACAAACTGTAGGTTACAAGAGGAATATTAATCAGCACTTTGAACAATTGACATTTCTAGAGGACAGTGTTACAGAAAGTCAATAGAGCTAATATAGCAACGCATTGTACCACAGAAAAGGCTCAATCATCATTTTCAGTGGCTTGTACTCAATACTTAGAATGTTACAGAGTTGGTGAAATGGAAGAAACATGATCACAGTATATAGACATTGAATGCAGGATGTTGCAAAGAGAAATGTATTGTGCTTATGGTGGTGTAGTTACTCTTGTTGTTGGGCTGTTTTTCCAAAGAAAGTACACAAAAATTGGACCATGACAACTTGAAAGTTTTGATCATATATATAAAAAAAGTCAAAAAATCCTAGACTCAGTTAAAATGATTAAGGATCTGTTGGAATGTTGCAAAGATCCAATCAGTTCACTTCTATTCAGTCTGGACTAAACATGAGTATAGTCCATGTTTGTCTTTCAAAATAGGTTCTTGAGCCATCCATTTCTGTCAAAGCACTATTGGTATTATGTAGAATTACAAATGATATACAGCTCAGAAACAGCCCATTTGTCTTAACATGCATATTCCCAATTTTCTCTGCCAGTAAATTTTGATATCATTTTGCACTCAGTGGAAATGAACCAATGTTGAGAGTGTGTTGCTGGAAAAGCACAGTAGGTCAGGCACCATCCAAGGAGCAGGAAAATCGACATTTCGGGCTGGAGCCCTTTGAAACATCGATTTTCCTGCTCCTTGGAATGCTGCCAGACCTGCTGTACGTTTCCAGCAACACACACTCTCGACCCTGATCTCCAGCATCTGCAGACCTCATTGTCTCCTAGGAAATGAGCCAATATCATATTCACTCACTTGTGATCATCTGTATTCAAAAGTGCTCAATGCAAAAATGACCCCGTTTTCTCCTGCAGCTGTGATTTTAAACAATTCCTCCCCTTTCCAATGTTGGAAGCTTTCTCTTATCTCATCCATGCTAATTAGACCCCTGCACATCTGACATGAAAAGATACCTTGACCTCTGGCAAAGTTGTTTTACATCTCTCCTTTTCAGGATCCTCTTAATTCCATGAGTGTAATATGGATCTTAGCACAAGCTTTATAGGCATTATTACGGGTACAAAGATGACACCCATTCTACTTACTGTGAAACTAAGGACCCTGACAACATTCCTACAATAGTGCTGAAGACTTGTATTCCAGAACATGCCATGCTCCTATCCAACCTATTCCAGTACAGCTATAATATCGGTATCCAGCTGAAAATGTGGAAGTTTGTCCAAGTATGTCCTGTACACAAAAAAGCAAGACAAATCCAACCTTGTCAATTATCGCCCCATTAGTCTACACTTGATCATCAGTAAAGTGATGGAAGGCGCCATCAACAGCGCTATCAAGCAGCATTTGCTCAGCAATAACCTGCTCAGTGATGCCCAGTTTGGATTCTGTCAGGGCCACTCAGCTCATACAGGCTTGGTTCAAACATGGACAAAAGAGCGGCGGCATGGTGGCACAGTGGTTAGCACTGCTGCCTCACAGTGCCAGAGACCCGGGTTCAGTTCCCGCCTCAGGCGACTGACTGTGTGGAGTTTGCACGTTCTCCAACAGTCCAAAGATGTGCGGGCCCGGTGAATTGGCCATGCTAAATTGCCCCTAGTGTTAGGTAAGTGGTAAATGTAGGGGTTTGGGTAGATTGCGCTGCGGTGGGCCGAAGGGCATGTTTCCACACTGTAAGTAATCTAATCTAAAGCTGAATTCCAGAGGTGAGGTGAGAATGACAGACCTTGACATCAAGGCTGCATTTGACCAAGTGTGGCATCAAGGAACCTGATCAAAACTGGAATCAATGGGTATCGGGGGCAAACTCTCCAATGGTATGGAGTCATACCTGACACATAGGAAGATAGTTGTGGTTGTTGGAAGTCAGTCATCACAGCTCCAGGACATCCCTGCATGAATTCGTCAGCGTGGTGTCCTAGGCCCAACCATCTTCAGCTGCTTCATCAATGACCTTCGCTCCCTCCTAAGGTGAGAGATGTTCACTGATGGTTGCACTATTTGTGACTCCTCAGATACTGAAACAGTTCATGACCAAATGCAGCAAAATCTGGATGGTATCCAGACTTGGGCTAACAAATGGCAAGTAACATTCATGCCACACAAGTGGCAGATGATAACCTTCTCCAACAAGAGAGAATCTAAACAGAATTCCTTGATATTTGATGGCATTACCATCACTGAATACTCTACTATTGACATCCTTAGGTCGTTGTTGTCTAGAAGCTGAACTAGGCTAGCCATGAAAACACAATGGCTACAACAGCAGGTCAGAAGCTTGGAATACTGTGGTGAGTAATGTATCTCTGGACTCTCCAAAGCCTGTCCACCATCCATATCCATCAGAAATTCACCTGCACCTCCACACACATAATTTACTGCATTCACTGCACCCGATGTGGCCTCCTATACATTGGAGATACAGGCCGCCTACTTGCGGAACTTTTCAGAGAACACCTCTGGGACACCCGCACCAACCAACCCAACCGCCCCGTGGCTGAACACTTTAACTCCCCCTCCCACTCCGTCAAGGACATGCAGGTCCTTGGCCTCCTCCATCGCCAGACCGTGGCAACATGACGCCTGGAGGAAGAGCGCCACATCTTCCGCTTAGGAACCCTCCAACCACAAGGGATGAATGCAGATTTCTCCAGCTTTCTCATTTCCCCTCCCCCCACCTTTTTTCAGTCCTAACCCACAGACTCGGCACTGCCTTCTTGACCTGCAATCTTCTTCCCGACCTCTCTGCCCCGCCACCCCCTCTCCGGCCTATCACCTTAACCTCCTTCCACCTAGCGCCCGTCTCCAAGTCCCTCCTCCCTACCTTTTATCTTAGCCTTCTTGGCACACCCTCCTCATTCCTGAAGAAGGGCTTATGCCCAAAACGTCGATTCTCCTGTCTTTTTGATGCTGCCTGATCTGCTGCACTTTTCCAGCAACACATTTTTAAGCCCTGTCCACCATCTACAAAGCACAAGTCAGGAGTGTGATAGAATACTCCCCATTTGCCTGAATGGATGCAACTCCAACAACACAAGAAGCTTGACACTATCCAGGAGAAAGCAGCCTGATTGATTGGTACCACATTCATAAGCATCCACTCCCACCACCACTGGCGCTCAGTAGCAACACTATGTGCTATCTACAAAATCATAGGGTTATAGAGCTGTACCGCATGATCCAAGTCGTTCATCCCGACCACATTTCCTAGTGCCATTTGCCTTCATTCGGCCATATCCTTCAAAACCCTTCCAATTCATATACCCATGCAGATGCCTTTTAAATGTTGTAATTGTACCAGCCTCCACCACTTCCTTTGGCATCTCATTCAATACACTCAGCACCCTCTGCATGAAAAAGTTGCCCCTTAGGTTCCTCTTAAATGTTAAGCTCTCATCCTAAACCTATGCCCTCTAGTTTTGGACTCCCCTACCCTGGGAAAAAAAGACCTTGGCTATCCATGCCCTTCATGATTTTATAAACTTCCATAAGGTTATCCCTTAGCCTCCGACAGTTCAGCTCAGCTCCCGCCACAGCTCAAACCATCCAAAACGACAAAATCCTTGTAAATCTTTTCTACATCCTTTCAAGTTTAACAGCATCTTTCCTATAGTGAGGAGACCAGAACTGAATGCAGTATTCCAAAAGTGACCTCACCAATGTCCTGTACAGCCACAATATAACACCTCAACTCCTATACTGAATACACTGTTCAATAAAGACAAGCATACCAAATGTCTTGTTCACTACCTTGTCTACCTGAGACTTCATCTTCAAGGAACTATGAACCTGCACCCTAAGGTCTCTTTGTTCAGCAACACTCCTCAGAACCTTACCATTAAGTGTATAAGTCCTGCCCTGATTTACCTTTCCATATACCTAAATTAAGCTCCATCTGCTACTCCTTGGCCCATCTAATCAAGGTCCCATTGTACTCTGAGGTAACCTTCTTCGTTGTCCACTACACAGCAATTTCAGCATCATCTGCAAACTTATGAACCATTCCTCCTATTTTCACATCTAAATCCAAGATGCACTGCAGAAATTAATCAAAGTTCCTTAGATAGAACCTTCCAACCCATGACTATCACCATCTGGAAGGACAAGGGCAGCAGATATATGGAAAGGTATACTGTTACACTGACTGTGAGACATAACATATCATTCGGTATTTGCTTTTCAAAGTTTAGGTAGGGTGGGTACTGAGCCACCTAATACAACCACTTTCAAGTGTGTAAAGTCATTTTCCTAATGACCATGCAGCTTATAATTATAGTACTCAGAGAAAAATACACTGGAAACAAAATAGGCTTAATTTATAAATATATGTTCCTTGCTTTTAGGTTTTTGTTCCAAGTTGTTTGGTTTAGTATTAACATACAGAGGGGGCAGTGGGTGACCCTCCCCTGAAAACCCCTGGAAAATTCAATTCAGTCAGTGAAGACAGACATCAGCATGTCCTCCATGATAATCCTCAACACTGGTGCCCTGCAAGGACGTGTTCTCAGCCCCCTACTGTACTCCCTGTACACTCACAACTGGATGGCCAAATTCCATATGAATACAACTTTGCTAATGAAACTACTGTGGTAGGCCAGATATCTAATAAGTTACGTCAGAATCCAGGAAGGAGATAGAGGACTTAGTGTCGTGGTGCTGTGATAAGAATCTCTTTCTTTGTCAATAAAACAAAGGAACTGATCATTGACTTCAGGAAGAAAGGAGGAGGATACACCCCTATCTACATCAGCAGAGCTGAGGTGGAGAGAGTCGAGAACATCAAGTTCCTAGGAGTGACGATAACCAACAGTCTGACCTGGAGCTCCCAAAAGACACAATGGTCAAGAAGGGACAGCAGTGCCTCTTCTTCCTTAGGTGGCTTAGTAAATTCAGCATGTCCAAAAAAACCCTCACCAACCTCTCCAGATGCATGTAAGGAAACATTTTATCTGGGTGCATAACTGTCTGTTATGACAACTTCTCTGTCCAGGATCGTACAAAACTACAGAATGTTGTGTGCACGGCCTAGACTATCATGGAAGCCAACCTTCCATCCATGGACTCCATTTACACTTCTCACTGCTATGGAAAGGCTGCCAATATCATCACAAGCCCCTCCCACGCCGGTAATGCTCTCCTCCAATCTCTTCCGCCAGGCAGAAGATAGAGAAGCTCGAACACATGCACTAACAGGTTCGAGAACAGCATCTTCCCTGCTGCTATTAGAAAGAGGAATAGCAGCAGGAAAGACCTCCCTAATTTTAAATAATATTGATCTTGCGAATGTTGATCTTGCTTTGTGCACCTCCTGTGCCTTGTATGCTTTGCATGTCCTTGTTTGCTGTACTGTTTCCAAAACACTGTTCTTCAGTACATGTGACTCCAATAAATCAAATCAAATCATATCAAACCCGTCAAATTCTGCTAACAGGCCAGAGACCTGTTCAAGGAAACACTAGTTATGGAAGCATGTGTATTGTTGTAGCTAATTGACTGATGTGCTTTATAGTATAAGATGGCTTCTAGGCAGTTTGATGATTCCTGAAGTAATCAGGAGTGACCAGATGTTAAAAAGTGTCAATTGAGAGCTTGATAACATTTAAAAAAAACCCCACTCCAAGTAAATTACATCAATATTGCTCACTTCTTCCAGTACATATGACAAACAGGAAGACAGCTAACGGTCCACATCCATGAAACCAACTAGCCACGAAGCGACATGACCAGCTATCTTTAGTAGCCACACACTCAGATGACAAGCAACATGAGTTTGACTGGGACAACACTACTATTATAGAACAAGCCAAACAGAGAACAGCCAGGGAATTCCTAGCGGCGTGGCACTCATCCACAGATACAATCAATAAGCAAATTGACCTGGACCCAATATACCGGCCACTGCAGCGGACAGCTGGCACTGACGACCAGAAGTGGCAGGTACAAATCACTATAAATGCCGGAGGAAACATCACAGAAGCGCATCACAGGAGGCTCCCAAGCACTGAGGATGTCACCTAGACAGGGAAAGAAATGTCTGCAACACAAATTCCCAGCTTGGCGAACAGAACCACAACAACGAGAACTGAGCTACAAATCTTCTCCCAAACTTTGAGATTCAATTAATGAATCAGGAATATAGTACTGTAACTGCTGGACATCTACCTACAAACAGAAAATGCTGAGAGAAACTCAGCAGGTCTGGCAGCATCTGTGTGGAAAGTGAAAAAGAGTTAACGTTTTGAGTTTGAAATGACTTCTTCAGAACAGTAAAGGTTGGAAAGTTGTGTTTTTTAATTCTGTTGATGGAGGGGAAGAGGAGAGAGTGGAACAGATTGTGAGAATGTCCAGAGCAAAGGACATAGGAGTTGCTAATGGTAATGAATCAGAGATACAGCTATAAAATGAGTGTAAATGAGAGACACGAAAAGGAGAATATTAGGTTGCTGTGCAGAGAGAAAAGTCAAACAAGACCTGGCTGTGGGAAAGGGGAAGTGTAAGAAAAATAGAGGTGATGCTCTGAAGTTATTTAGCCACTATCTCCTCCTTACAGAATAAAACCTACTGTTTTCCCACTACTTTCAGTTCTGGATAAGTCATATTGGATTCAAAATATTAATTATTTCTCTGCACAGATGCTGCAACACTTGCTGAGTTTCTCCAGCACTTTGTTTTCTTTCCAGATTTTATTATTTTAGATACCAAGTATTCTTTGGGTCATCCCTAAATGTTTATTCCACCAAATTAAATCAATTGTGTCATGAGTTAGTCACATTGGCAACGCATTTCTCCCATTTGTTATCTTTCCACATCAAGATGTTGCTGGACTATCAGCTCACTATGCAACAGTTGTCCACATCTGCTGTTTATATTTGAAAGTATGGAACATGTTTGTTTTGCCTCTAGGTGTTCTCATTGTTGAAAAAAAAATTGTTTTAAATTGGGTGGTTTATTAGTTTGATTCACAGTTCCCTGCCTCTCATCCAATGACACCCACAGAAAGGGCTGCTGCTTTTACCAATCCAGGTTACGGAGTCAAAGGGATACATGAGACTTCCCATCACACCATGTTGCAATCCTTCATGAATGATATGTAATGTGGGATTAGAGTCAAGTGTAGGCCAAACCAACCACATCCACCGATTTCAGCCCTGAAGGCATGATTGACGAATTGGGGATACTGTTTCTAAAGCGTTAACGTTTAAAACTTGTGTTGGCTGTAACATGATTACCTCATGTTACTGTTTCTAAAGCACAATTCTTCTAAAATGTGGGGTTACACAAGCATGCAGCCATCTTGTTAAAGAAGAACTACCTGTAGTTAAGAAAATGTAAGAGCCTTATATTCAGTCCTCATCTGTCCCAGCTTCCCAGAAGCTGCTAGTGATATTTATACAGCCTGTTCAACTTGTTCCTAGTTTGTGTTTCCACACATTGTTGGTGTCAGCCATATTTGTGAACCCCCTCCAGTCAGTCTGTATCCTTTCTATAATTTGGTAATAAGAAGGAACACAGTACTCTCTATGCAGTCCAATAAAGGCCTTATACAAATTTATCTGTGTTTTCCAATATTATCTCTCTGGCTTTCATATTGCCCTTATTAAATTTTGGTGATTTGTGTGTTTGTACGCCCAGATCATTTCGCTCCTCTACCACATTAGGGTTATTACCTTTCAACTAATTTGTGACCTTACTTTTGTCACCAAAGTATAATAACTCTCATTAATCCGTGTTGAAATTTTATCGGTTAATAAATATGTCAGCTCATTGTGTTTTGTTCATGACCTCCTCATACAAACTTTCTTCTTAATTTGATGTCCTCTGCAAAGTTACAAATTGTGCTCTTGCAAAGTCTAAAGTTGCTACTCAAAATACTGAACAATAGAAGGAAGACGTTTGAGGGACTTTTCCACCTGCTGCCTCATGGAAAAGCTATCTCTTACCTCGACTCTTTGTTTTCTGTCCTGTCGTTTGTGAGCTATCATTTCCACCACTTAACTTTTGAATCCATTGACTCTGACCTTATTATATACCACTTCTGTAAATTTAGATAAATTACACTAATAGCATTATTTTTATCAATGCACTCTGTTATTTCTTCAAAGCATTTAATGTTGCTGGTTGTGCAATACTTTTCCTTTTGAAATCCATGCAGACTCTTCATTATTATATTTTTGGTCTTGGAGTCAAACAGCATAAAAACAGAGCTTTTGGTCCAATCAGTCCACACCAACCATGTTCCCAAACTAAACTGCCTGCGTTCAACTCTAAATGTTTCCTCTTCATGTAATTAGTAGAAAGTGAGGTCTGCAGATGCTGGAGATCAGGGCTGAAAATGTGTTGCTGGAAAAGCACAGCAGGTCAGGCAGCATCCAAGGAGCAGGAGAGTCGACGTTTCGGGCATGAGCCCTTCTTCAGGATTCCTACAGCAATTTCTGTAGATCAATTGGACCATTGCTATGTTGTTTGGACCTCAATCCATGTAAATGGTCTGTTTGGATTTCCATATTGCAACATTATCTACTCTTTCATTGGCTCCAACAAGTTTTGAGGCATCCTGAAGTGGTAAAGGCGATGGCGATGTGGTGAAGTGGTCAATGCAAATTCTTTTCTCCTTCGATTAGTTAGACAAGCCAATGTGAACTGTAGCTGCTCAAGAATGTACAATTGCTTACAAGCCAGATATCTTCATGTCATTTCCCAATGTTCATATTTTATCTCATCATCTACTTCGATCATGTACGCAATGGATAATTTATATCCCAAAACAGATTGATGAGAGACACGGCTGGTCCTTCAGTCAGGTGTTTTGTAGGAGGTTGAAGTGAGGTATTGAATGGGTTGGATTGATATCTCTGTTAATGTGCAGGGAAGATGTTATTTCATGTGGTCACGGGCTTCCCAGTTCAGTATTTATACAAACCAGATGTTTCGTGAGTTAATTGGCAAATGGCTTTGTGAGTGAGTTGGAGGTTCTTGCTACAGGCTGGATGTTCTGGGGTTGAGGGGTCCTCTGCCATATTTATAGGTCTTTGGACTTCATTTTGCTCACTGTAAAGCCTTGAAGCTTCCCATGGTCCATGGTGGCCACTTCTCGAGCCACCATGATGTTTCCTGAGCAATCCAAGATGGCTGCCAGTTACCCCCATGCTGCCCTCCAGATGCTACTGGATGGGGGTCACTGACTGAAGGGACCTCCTCTGTCTGGCTGAATCCACCAGGGGGCATCTTGTCAAGCCTGTTCTGCCTGGGCTGAGATCACAAACAAGCCAGTGTCTTCCAAAGTACTGGAAGACAGTGCAGGGAATAAATCAATTACTTCCTGCACTCTGCAAGTGTTGATGGCACCACCTTCTTTCTGCTATCTCACACTCACTGGGACATCACTGTGTCCAATTTATGATGTGCACTCAAGAGCAAGCAGCATCTTATCCTATCTTCAGGCTGAGACAGAAAACTTTCTAATCATTGAGGAAAAATAAAAACATTGAGGATGAGGCAGGAAAGTGGAGTTGAGAATCATCAGATCAGCCATGATCTCATTGAATGACAGAGCAGATCTGATGGACTGAATGGCCTGCCTTATGGCTGCGATCCGAGAGACTGTGTGCCTTTCCAATGGAGAAGATAAGCTATTGAATGAATGTTTCTTGTCCTATTGACTCTTTTTGACCCCAGTTGGCAAGACATCAATCAGGGCTCAATGTCCCCTCAACCAGGCCTTCTGGTTAGAATTAGAAAGCGTAAGGAAGCCATTTTTTCAGTCAACTTGTTTGGATATATTGGCATACACCTTTAGCACAGGTGGGACTTGAGCTTAGACCATCCGGCTCAGAGGTAGGGACATTACCACTGTGCCACAAGAGGAAAATTCGATTTAACATATAATTTTGGAAATTAATAGTGTATTCCACCCCCTGCAGTGTCCAATTACAATGGAAAGCCTTGTGCAAAACAACAAACAGCTCCCACTTCTTCTCCGGGGACATCCGAGCAGAGACATAGCTGAGGAAGAGGGGCAGGTAGTCAGTCAGGCTGAATGGTCCATTCACTGTTATTAGGAATTGGGATGTCTTGTTGCCGCTGTACAAGA
Source organism: Hemiscyllium ocellatum (assembly GCF_020745735.1). Classification (NCBI taxonomy): domain Eukaryota; kingdom Metazoa; phylum Chordata; class Chondrichthyes; order Orectolobiformes; family Hemiscylliidae; genus Hemiscyllium; species Hemiscyllium ocellatum. Next base: position 88,730,358 of record NC_083410.1, read on the forward strand.
TGTTGGTGAGGCCACATTTGGAGGATGGTGTGTAGTTCTGGTTGGCCTACTATAGAAAGGATATTATTAGACTAAAAAGAGTGCAGAAAAGATTTACGAGGATGCTGCCTGGACTGATTTGGGTTATAGGGAGAGGCTGGATAGGCTGGGACTTTTTCCCCTCCTTTTTTCTCCTAAGAGTGTAGGAGACTGAGGGATGATCTTATGGAGGTCTATAAAATCATGCGAGGCTTAGATAAGGTAACAGTTTCTTCCTGTGATGGGGGAGTGTAAAACTAGAGGGCTTAGGTTTAAGGTGAGAGGGGAGAGATACAAAAGGGTCCGATGTTTAGTGGGTAAGTGGCTGGAACGGGCTGCAGGAGGTAGTGGTGGAAGCGAGTACAATTTTGTCATTTAAGAAACATTTGGACAGGTGCATGGATGGGATAAGTGGTGGAGGGATATGGTCCAAATGCAAGCAAATGGGATTAGATTAATTGTGAAAACGGGGTAGCATGGACTAGTTGGGCTGAAGGGGCTGTATCCATGCTGTAAACTTCTATGGCTGCCTGGACCTCTTTATGGGCCACCTTGGCCTAGCCCAGGGGCAGCCTCATGAGGAGCTCCTCTGATCTGGCCATCTTCCTGCAACCAACCTGGATGACCAAAGATCAGGAGTGTGGGGCTGAAGTGCTAAAAACATCTGAGAAACAATGCCCTTGAGAAGTGAAATAGAAGTGAAGTAGTCTTGAGCTGGATATGACATAAATCTGTTGTCTGGTCCAGGATTGTAAGAGATACATGACGGCTTAAAGGAGCCATGAGAAACAAGGTAGATCCAAGCCATTGCTCACCACCAGCTTCCCAAGGGTCAATAGAATGGGCAATAAACGTTGGTCTTGTTTACAGTACCCACATCCAGAAAATGAATAAAAGTCGCATGATATTCATGAATGATCCAAAGCAAGTACAGAAATGAAGTGGTTGCACCCTGAAGGAAGAGTAACCACAGAGCACTTAGGGTTCAAATCATCCGGGATGTCAGAAATACCAAACAAGAGAAACAGTCAGTCCATGTCCAACTACAGCCAGTCCTGGGCAATATTCAAATTTAGGCCGCCCAATCTAAAGTAACATTCATGCCACAAAAATGTCAAGCAATGGCCAACTTAAACAAAAAGAATCTAACTGTTGCCACTTGACACTTGATGACCATCACAGAAATCTCCCACTATCAACAACCTGGGGGGTACCATTGACTAGAAACTGTACGAGACTCGTCACAAACTTAGCATGGCTGGTCAGTGGCTAGGAATCCTTCAGCAAGTAACGTATATCCTGACTCCACAAAACCTGTCCACCATTTAAAGGCAGGGCCACCTGGATGACCGTAGCACCAACAACACTTCTGAAGTTTGGCACCATTCAGGACAAAGCAGCCTGCTTGATTGGCACTACATCCACAAAAGTCCACTGTTTGCACTTCTGATGCTCAGTCATAGCAGTGTGTACCATCTGCATGATGAACTGCATAAAATCACTGAGGGGCTCTGGATAGTACCTTCCAAGACCACAACCACTTCCATCAGGAATGATGGAAGGAACATAGGAACACCATCACCTGCAAGTGCCCCTCCAAGCCACTCACCCGCTTGACTCAGGATGTAGTGTATTATCGTTACTTCACTGTTACTAGGTCAAAATCCTGGAATTCTCTCCCAAAGGGCATTGTGGGTCTACTTACAGCACATGGACTGCAGCGGTTCCAGAAGGCAGCTCACCACCACCTTCTCGAGGGCAACTAGAAATGGGCAATAAATGTTGGTGCAGCCAGTAATACTCTTATCCCATGAAATAATTTTAAAAATTGAAACGTTATTGTGTAGCTGATTTTTGGATCCATATGCTGAGGTTTACATTTTACTTGGCAGGCCCTGCAAATACATCCCCACTACTCAAATGTACTAATATATAGAGACCCCGATGTTCCTGAAAAACTCATTTGATGCAGCCCTTGATGAAACCATTAATATCCCCTTTTAAAGCTCGGAGCCCCTGATTATCAAGGTGACAATGTCTTTGCTGGTCCTTCACCCTCCCCATATCAAGAACAGAATGAGCATGACTTGCATAACACCCCTTCAAGACCTCACATCCCCAAGATTACCCCCTAACATCTATTGTTTCTTCCTGAAACTATTGACCACTCCTTCAACTGCTTAATACAATCAGGTCAAGGTGGGAGGTGAAAGGAGGGATAGTATGGGCAATAAATAGAAGGTTTAAATAAGGACTAGGAATCAGTGCAGGCTTGTTGGGCTGAAGTGCTGTGCTGTGTTGTATTGCATTATTGTACTATATTTGTCTGCTGTCTTGACTGATGCTAAAACCTCCCTGGATTATGTGTGATCCTCACTCCAACTAATGGACTGCAGTTCATACCTGAACTGACTAACTGAAGACGCTAGGATTGACAGTGGCTCAGTCCCTGGATTTAAGCCCTTCAAATGACAGTGCAGTACCCCCTGGCTGACTGGAGGCCATTCTCACTTCACTAATCATGCATTTCCTTTCCCATTGTCATGCTGTCCTGCTGGCAAATGCACCAGCTCTGTGTTGCTGCATCTCTGTGCCATTCAGCATCACGTATCCAAGCATGTACTCTTCAATGCTTCCTACAGGCACCAGCTTCTATGCTGAAGTTTCATTGATGAAACAACAACTGTTGGCTGATTCTGCCCGATGAAGCTCATGCTGGAGCTTTGTCTTCACTCAGTTGATGGAGTGATGGTCCAGGGACACACTGTGTGTTAGTCAGCATGGACTACCTGAAAATGCATTGCTATTATATCAGTGGAGGCAGTGAAAACTGTGTATCCCCCTGTATGTGAGGCACAGGAGCCAAGTCAACAGATATGTACTTGCCTTATGCAAAGACTGTCTAAAATGTTGAGTATCTTGATTTGACAGGTAAATTGGGAAGGGGGAGTAAATTGTGGCATTAAGTAATGAATGAGACACAAATGAACAAGACCGTAAGATATAGGAGCAGAATCAGGTCATTCAGCCCATTGAATCAGCTCTATCATTTGACCGTGGCTGATATGTTTCTCAGCCCATTTTGCTTCCTTCATCCTGTTACCCTTGGTCCTCGGTCTAAAATATACGCAATGACCTGGCCTTCACAGATTTCCGGGGCAATGAGTTCCTCAGATTCATCACCTTCTGGCTGAAGAAATTCCTCTTCATCTCAATTCTAAAGATTCGTCCCTTCAGTCTGAGGCAGGGCCCGTGCGTCCTATTTTGTCTTACTGGTGGAAATGTCTTCTCCACTTTACCCAGGGTCCTCAGCATTCTGTAAGTTTCAATGAGATTCCCCCTTATCCTTCTTAACTCCATTGAGTACTGACCAAATTCCTCAAGCACTTCATCCCTGGGATCATTCTTATAAACCTCCTCTGCATCCCCCTCCAAAGGTAGCATATCTTTCCTAGATACAAAGCCCAAAACTGCTCATAATGCTCCAAATGCAGTCTAACAAGAGCCTTATACAGCCTCAGTAGTATATCCCTGCTATTGTATTCTAGCCCTTTTAAATGAACACTAACATTGCATTTGCCTTCCTGACTGCCAGCTGAACCTGCATGCTAACCTGGTGAATCGTGAACCAAGATTCCCAACTCCCTTAGATCCTCAGATTTCTGAAGCCTTTCTCCATTTAGAAAACAGTCTATGCCTCTAATATTCCTATCAAAGTGCATAGCCTCATACTTTCATACATTGTATTCCACCTGCCACTACTTTGACCACTCTCCTAGCTGATCACTGTCCTTCTGCAGCCTTCCCACTTCCTCGCCACTACCTTGTTATAGAGTCATAGAGGCGTACAACATGGAAACAGACTCTTGGGTCCAACTCTTTCATGCCAACCAGATATCCTAAACTAATCTAGTCCCCTTTGCTAGCACTTGGCCCATATCCCTCTAAACCCGTCCCATTCACATACCATCCAGATGCCTTTTAAATGTTATAATTGTTGCAGCCTCCGCCATTTCCTCTGGCAGTTCATTCCATCCATGTACCACCCTCTACATGAAAAAGTTGCCCCTTGTGTCTCTTTTAAACGTTTTCCCTCTCATCCTAAACCTATGCCCTCTAGTTCTGGACTCCCCACCCTAGGGAAAAGACCTTGTTTATTTACCCTATCTATGCCTGTCATGATTTTATAAACCTGTATAAGGTCACCCCTCAGTCTCTGACACTCAAGGGAAACAGCTCCAGCCTGTTCAGCTTCTCCCTATAGCTCAAATCCTCCAACCCTGGCAACATCCTTGTAAATCTTTGCATAACCCTTTCAAGTTTCACAACAATCTTCCGATAGAAGGAAGACCAGAATTACACACAATATTCCAAAAGTTTTCTTGCATTTATCTTTGTACCATTTGAAAACTTAGCAACAATGTTGTCAGTTCCTTCCTCCACATCATTAAGGTATAGTGTGGATAGTTGTGGTCCCAACACTGACCCCTACGGAACCCCACTAGTCTCTGTCTGCCATCCTGAAAAAGACCCCTTTCTCTGCAATCTCTGCCCTCTGCCAGTCAGCCAATCCTCTATCCATGCCAAGATCTTGCCCCTTACACCTTAGGCTCTCATCTTATTTAGCAGTCCCCCAAATTAGCTCATTTGGCTGGATGGCTGCTTTCTGAAACCAGCAGCGTACGTTCAATTGTTTGACTGAGGTTACAGTGCCAGACTCTCCTTCTCAACCCCTCCTCTTGCCTGAAGCATGGTCACCCTTGGGTTAAGCCATCGCCAATCATCTCTGTTTAATGAGAGAGTAGGAGAATGGTAACTTTATTTGATCAATAGCAGCAGATGATAGAAGTCGGACGTATCCACTAAGCCCCCAAGTTGGCATTATTTGTGTCGATTCTCATCTTCAAATTAAAATAAACCATATTGTTTTGCCAGTCCTTGTTGCCTGATGGTACCATTAGGTTGAAAGAACCACATAATTTGGTGGCAGCATACTTTGTGATGATTAACTGAAAAGTATGCAGCTTTAACACTTCACACATGACAGAAGGGAATAATTGATGTGAAAGGGAAGCAACCATCAAAACACTTTGAGTCTGAATGATTCTACAGCTCTTTAGGAATTCTGTTCTCCATGACTTCGTACGAGGACATCCCTACAACATGCTCCAGGCAACAGGGATTAGTTAGGATTTTTCAAATTTAGGACAGTCCTGAAGAAGGGTTACACCAGAAACACCGACTTCATCACCTCCCGACGCTGCCTGGCTTGCTTAGTTCTTCCAGCCTCCTGCCTGTCTACTTTGGATGCCAGCATCTGCAGTTGTTTTGTCTCTAACCAAATTTAGGAGAGGCAAACTAGATCAAATCTACTTGCCGCAAGAACAGAAATAGTTGACTTTGGGAAGTCTAATTTCAAGCAAACTTCACTGTCGTAGATATCCATTTCTGCCCTTTGCTGCAATTCTGGGAGGACTGACTACACACTATAGACTGAGCTGGGAAGACAAATATCCTCCAGTAACTGCGGGTAACAGCCGGAAAAAAAATGTTAAAAATATTTATTTTAGTGTTGAAGCACACAGTACAAATTGGTGCTTAAAGTCACCACTTTGTTGGTGAAATTTAGAATAAAATGAGGGTTCAGCAGTGTGACCATTATAGTCAAGGAATAACCCATGACCAGTTATTGTGTTGCTATAGTCTTACCAGACCATAGGGGCTTCTCTGTCATCAGTGAGAAGCAACTGGTGGTGATTTAACCCAATGGCCACCAGACTTCAGGTGAGGAAAGAGGTTGAGAAGGAGAGTCCTTTATGGTAACCTCAAACCAGTAGTGGGAATTGAACCCACATTGTTAGCATCATACTGCTCTACAAACCAATGACCCAGCCAACTGAGCTAAACCAACTCACATAACCAGTTGAGGCATTGCCCACAAGAGGTCATGCAACTGAAAGAGACAAAACGCCTGCATCAAGTTGTTGGAACTTCCAGATAGCATTCAAACTCCTGCAAAAAAGCAGGAGGTGACAGCAACATTTCCGAAACTTAATTGGAAAGCCTCTGCTTTGTTCTAACAATAAGATTGTTGGAACTAGGAGCAGGAGGAAGCAATTCAGCCTCTCAAGCCTGCTCTGCTAATTAATACGATTGTGGCTGATCTCATCTGAGCCTCAACTCCACTCCCCTATAACCCTTTAAGACATTACTCATTAAAAATCTGTTAAATTTATTCAGTCTCCCTGCATCCATTGCACTATGGGGTAGAGAATTATACAGACTTATGATCCTTTGAGAGAAGTAAATCCTCCTCATCTCTGTTTTAAATGTGCACCCCAAAAATCCCTCCCCCTAACCCCCCCCCCGTTGTGTGAAACTATGACCTCTCATTTTAGATTGCCCCATGGGGAAACATCTGCTCCAAGTCTACTTTGTCAATCCCCTTTAGAATCTTATAAACCTTAATTAGAGCTCATCTCATTCTTCTAAACCTCATGAGGCTGCGTTTTCAGATCCTCAATTTTTCTAAACCAGACAAACAAGCCATTAAAATAAAAACTGCTGCAGGCAATGGAGGCTTCCAATGGTCTGTCCAATGACCATCTCAAAAATCCAGTTAAATACGGTCAGGACTCGAGAATCAATTAGACCTGAAGCTCATCTTCTGAACATATTATCGGAAAGCCATATCCTTTGGACACAACCCTCAGACATTAGTGGTCAACTCATAAGTAGATGCAGAGTCAAGGGACACAATTATGACTATTGGCACAGTGGTACAAATATAAACCTATTCCAGTGCTCAAATTATATGACCACAAATAAAGATTCAGCATAATTTAAATAGGAAACTAGATATTGGTGTAAGTGCAAATATTTTTCCACCTGATAAACTGCAATGTATGAACCCACAGAAGTGGCCAATGATGATTCAAACAACCAACAACAATTTCACCGTCAGTTACATACAGCGCCGAAACAGACACTTTGGTCCAAACAGTCCCTGCCAGCTATAATCACAAACTAGCCTGCACTTGGCTCATATCCCTCCAAAGCTTTCTTATTCACGTACTTATCTATATTTCTTTTAACATTGTAATTATATCCACATCCACCACTTCCTCTAAAAGTTCATTCAACACATAAGCCACTCTCTGTCTAAAAAAAAATTGCACCTCATGTCTTTTTTAAATCTTTCTCCTCTGATCTTAAAATCTTTTAATTCATCCACAGATAACATGTAAGCATGCTGATAAGGACAGAAGAGCAGTAAAAACAGGTTCAGGATCACAATAAAAATAATTTTGATCAAATGTTGTTCCAAAGTTTCAAGAGGTTCACCCAGATATTTCATATTATTGATGGACGCCATAGGTTCTGTGATTGTAGACCTAGCGATGAACAAGAATTATGAGAATATGGGAAAAGCCAGATCTTTATGGAAGCATTTGATAGACGATAAAATTTAAAAGAGGCAAAATGCACGGAGGAACTAAGGGTGAGATGATAAATGGCAGGATTTCAAGGTTGAATTGAAATGCCGAAAATTATTACATAAACAAAAGAAACATGAGCAGTGATTGCTAAGTAGATACATGAACAGGTAAGATAATAAATCCAAACCTCCATTTATATCCGATATGTTCTCTCTGGGGCAGCACAGTGGGTTAGTGGTTAGCACTGCTACCTCACAGCACCAGGGTCCCAAGTTCGATTTCAGCCTTGGGTGACTGCCTGTATGGAGTTTGCACATTCTCCCTGTGTCTGCGTGGGTTTTCTCTGGGTGCTCTGGTTTCCTCCCATAGGCCAGGTGAATTGCCCATAGTGTTAGGTGCATTAATCAGAGGAAAATAGGCCTGGGTGGGTTACTCTTTGGAGGACTGGTTGGGCTGAAGGGCCTGTTTCCACACTGTAAGGAATCTAATCTATAAGTTAGACTTGAACAGTTAGGGTTAAGTTGAGGTAAGTAGGCGTTAATAGACAAACTGTGATCGAACACAGAATTGTTATGATGTAGATGGATACGATGGGCTCATGCACTGCAGTTTATCAGGTGGAAAGATGTTTGCACTTATGCCAACGTCTAGTTTTCCATGTAAATTGTGCTGAATCTTAATCTGTGGTCATATAATTTGAGCACTGGAAAACCACTGTGCCAATAGACACTTGAATGTCGCAATTCTGTCCCTTGACTCTGCATCTACTTATGAATTGATCAATAATTTCTGAGGGTTGTGTGCAAAGGACATGAATTTCCAATATTTTCAGTCCAGCGTATCTGAAATGGCTCTGTTGGTATTTAACTCAAAGTAGTTCTCCTACCTTTTCCCCGTACCCCTGCCCATTGTTTCCAATTAAATAACATCTAAAGCTCTCTAGAAAGCCTCAGTTGAACCTGTCTCCACTATAATACTTGACAGTGCATTCCAGACTCAACTACTTGCTGTGTGAAAAAGTTCCTTTATCCCCCCACTATGCATTCGCTTGTTTTGCAAAACTGCGCTCTTGGGTTTTTGATCTTTTGATAAGTGGGAACAGTTTCTCTGGATTCCCACTGTCCAGACCTCACATGATTTTGTAAACATCTATCAAAATTTGAATTGAATTGAATTGAATTGAATTGAGTTAGCTTCATTGTCACATGTACTGAAATGAGTATAGGGAAACGTTTGCAATTCATCAATTACTATATCATTTTAGGTGCACAGGTAGCTAGTTATAGATTGTTCGAGACAAGCTCTTAGGAAAAAATAAGAGAAAAATAAAGAAATGAAATTTTAAAAAATTATCTTAGCCTTCTCTGCTCCAAAGGAAAATAGTCAGTATTGTTCCAATCTTTCCTCATAACTGAAGTGCCTCATCCTTGGGACCATTCTGTTATACCTCTTCCACCCTCTCTCTTGAGTCACAGAGATGTACAGCGCGGAAACAGACCCTTTGGTCCAACTCATCCATGCTGACCAGACATCCAAACCTAATCTAGTCCCATTTGCCAGCACTTGGCCCATATCCCTCCAAACCCTTCCTATTCATATACCCTAGTCTCTGACCTGCTCTTGTAGCCACTGTGTTTATTTGGTGATTCCATTTGAGTTTCTAGTCAATGATAACCCCTAGGACATTGATAATGGGGGAATTCAATGATGTTAACACCATTGAATGCCAGTGGGTGGTGGTTAGATTGTTTCTTATTGGTGATCACAGTTATGTAACATTCAATGGCATTACCATCACTGAATTCCTCCACTATCAACGTGCTGGGAGTTATCATTGACCAGAAATTCAACTGAAATCACCACATAAACGCAGCGGCTACAACAGCAGGTCAGAGACTAGGAATACTGCAGCAAGTAACCCACCTCCTGACTCCCCAAAGCCTGTCCATCATCTACAAGACACAAGTCAGGAGTGTGATGGAATACTTCCCACTTGCCTAGATGGGTGCAGCCCCAACAACACTCAAGAAGCTTGACACCATCCAGTACAAAGCAGCCCGCTTGACTGGCACCACAGCCACAAACATTCATTACCTCCACCACTGATGCTCAGTAGCAGCAGTGTGTACTATCTATAAGTTGCACTGCAGAAATTCACCAAAGATCTCACATAGCACCTTCCAAAACCCACGATCACTTCCATTGAGAAGGACAAG